>NW_015114313.1:5938-18300 GCF_001443285.1 Poecilia latipinna | reverse complement strand
ACAATTTGTCTTCTTGTTTATGAGAAATTATCCGCAAACACAAACACACACACACACACACACACACACACACACACACACACACACCCACATACACACACACACACACACACACACACACACACACACACACACACACTTCTATAAATCATAGCTTCACACCTCAAAAGGTCACCTGTTTTGCAATGTGTCTGCAGACCTGTTCCCGCCTCTTGAAACCTGCAGAAAATGTAAATATAGATATCGGTGTTAAGCAGAGCGCAGCTGGAGCGATTTAAACGGCGACATCTTTTACTTATTTTAATAAAAATCCTTATTGGTTTGTTATCCTTATGGTAGGAATACATTTCCCCTGAGGTTTAGGAAGTGTAGAAGTGGGTTTCCATCTGTCCAGAGACAAATCTGAGGCTTAAATGTTTTCTGAAATATGTTTTTATTTGCAAAATGCAAGATTAATGTGCAAGATATTTGTATAGCACAGTTAATCAACAAGGCAGTTCAAAGTGCTTTCCATCATAGAAATAATACAGTAATTAATTAAGTGAAACAGTGATAAACAATAGTAGTTGTTTCTGATGCTCAAACCGTTGGGATCCTGAGCTGTGTGGAGGTTTCTTAGTTTTTGTGTTTTAGTCTGATCAGTTTTGTTTCCATTTTATTTTAGTTCAGTCTTTCTTAGGGATTCTAGATTATTTCTTGTCTCTAGTTATTCCTTGTTTACACCAGTTCAGTGCTTTTGAAACTTTCAGGCTGAGGATAACTTAACCCATTTAACAAACTCACAGACCACCTGACTCCACATTTCTCCACAATAACACATTTTAATATGTACAACCTGAATGAAAATATTAGTCTCTTAACTCTTCTATCGTTGTTTTCTCTGTTCATGTGACTGGCCACAACAAAACCAGAGTCTACTCTGCGTTTTTATTTACAGATTCAGAAAGTCTGGAGGACTTAACTTCCTCCCATTGTATGAACGTTGTTTTCTTTCCACCTGTATGTTCAGGTTTTTTAGCTACTTATCCATATTGGTTTTCAACACAATCCTAAGCTAACTGCAGCGTCGCTCATTGAGCTGACGTCACGGCAAATCAATGGTTGTTTACATGCAGTACCTTGCGGACCACTAGGGGGCGCCCACGGACCACTAATGGTCCGGGGACCACAGTTTGAGAAGGGCTGTTCTAGACTGATATATTTTCCTTAAAAAACACTGTAATAAACATTATAGCAGGTAAAAACCAGTGTTTATCATTTTATCTAAACTTTTTATGTAATTTTTATGATTATAAAAGGCGAGTGATCAGTCAGTAAAACATGGTAGAAAATACTGCTGCTGTTCAGTGGTTCCCATTGATAATAATGAGATTCCCATTGATTCCATTGAGGATGCCTGCAGCACATTAAATTAAACTGACACCTCTCAGAATAAGCTACTCTGTCTGCCGGCTTTAAAATATCTCCTAATTTTAGTTTTACCAGAGAAGAGATGAGAATTTGCTGAGCTCGAAGATGGGACGCAATGAGAGATGACTCACTCGAGTCAAATAAACTGCTGAGAGGCGAAGAGACTGAGTAGCAAACAGGAAAGACAGACTTTTTATACAGTCAGTCCAAGAACCAGTTGGAAGACAGAGACATAAACAAACCCAACCGTTTATCACGTTTTATCCATCCATGAGTCCGTCCATCTATCTGTCCGTCCATCCATCCATCCATCCGTCCATCCGTCCATCCTGCTATTCATCTATCCATCCGTCAGTTTGTTTGTTCATCCATTCATCCATCCACATGTGGGTCTTTAAAAAAAATCTAAACTATACGATTATAAATCCATTTTCAGCGTCAGTTTGCTCCATGGCAGCACCTGAGGGTCTGCCGATGCATTTATCCACTGCACCTGTTTTCATTAACGAACTTCAGGATCCCCTAAAACCAAGTCGCAGCTCCCAACTGCAAAGGCACCTTACATTTTACAAAATGGCTCAAATGGTGCATAAATCCTGACATTTCAAAAGACAGAGGCTGAAAAGAACCGACATGTTGGAGATGCTGCTGGAAATTATATCAACACACATTTCACAAGAAATAGAAATGCTTACATTTTAGGCAATTTGTGGGAAAATGTAAGCTTAGAAAAATGTGAGCCCAGTTTTGCTGCATAATCATTGGTTCCTTATGCTAATGAACTGATATTAATCAGAACCATGAGATGTGAAGTTATGCAGCAACATAAGTAGGAACAGATCAGACTTTTTGGCTCATTCTGCAGCCTGGAGTTTGTTGGTGCAGTCAGTAAATAAAACTTTATTGATTCATAGCAAATTTCTCTCAGTAAATCTCTGAGTTAAGAAACAGTTAATTTTTTTTTTATCATTCTTGATAATAAAAGTGCTCTTGTTCTAGTTAACCTCATTTCCAAAGTGGATTCCCATCAGGTATTTTTCCAGAACAAGTACCAAAATAAATGTCTCTAAATACACATCCATGCTACACTTTTTAGATTTTTTCTTTCAATAACTGTTGAAAGTCATGATATATTTTACTTTCACTTATTTGTGTGTCTTAGCCACATAAAATCCCATTTGATTACACTGTTTTTGTTCTTGTGACTCAAAAAAATTGAGAAAAAGTGCTAATATAATGAACATTTGTCAAAGCAGTCCACACAGAAGAACAGGCCCAGATACATATAGCTATGAATTCATCCCTGTAGCAGTAACTCCTGACACACTGAGTCACTGTCACCTTTAGAAAGTGAAGGTGGGAAAGTAGGAGCTGGTGTGATGCCTGGAGGAGAAAAAACTAACAAAACGAGAAGAAATTAAATTCAGAAAGGCGTGACTGATGAAGAGTTAGCTTTATTTGAACACAACATTCCCACTCAAGTGAATTTTATGATCCAGTAAATTTCATTTTGTTCCACTAATATAATTCCAAAGGGTTGTTTATTTACTCTAATTTTCTGACAGCTGCTTAAATTGATAATTTGTAGCAAATGTTTATGGCGTGTTACATCCTCTGGTTCATCCTCAACTATCACGTCTTAGAAACACAAACCGTGTAGAAGGAAAACAGCGGAGCAATGCTGCCTCCTACTGGTAGAAAGATGGATGCTTAAAGAGAAATCTATATAATGCATCTGGTTATCTAGTTATTGATCAGTTATTAAATTCAGTAAATTAGAGAAAAAACTACTTATTTCAGTAAAATGAAATAAGTAGTGAAAATTAATCAAAAGTGAAAATTATCAAAGTTATCAAAGTGAAAATTAATTTGTTAGTTCTAATGACGCAAAATCAGAAAAGGTTTGTCTAACTTAACTTCAGACTGTGAGGAAAAAAATGTGTTTGTGTCTCTTTAGCCAGTGTATGTAAATATGTGGTTTCAATGTATGAGAAGGAGAATCTTAAATTTAAGAGCCAACAAGGACAAGCTGGAACAGGAGAAATATTATCTGTCTTTTTAATTTTTGTCAGCTTTTGCTACAGTATTTTGGATCAGCTGAAGCCTTTTAATGGCATTTTCCTGGTTGTAAAGAATTACAGTCTAACCTTGAAGTAACAAATGCATGGAGTAGTTTTTCAGAATCACTGAAAAACAGAAAGTAGGACAGTATTATAATACTTAGTCCAAATGATAAGACATTCTCAGAAACTATCATGCATTTCCCAACAGTTTGATACTGAGCTAGAAGTGATGATTAGTTCATCATTAGATAATGGTGAACTAATGGTTAGTACCCAGTTAGTTTCACTCTTGTTTCATGAGTTGGTAACCACAACCCAAGCATCTGCAAACAGATGGGCGCGTTCTCAACACCCCAGATGGCTGTTCACACTGATCCAGGCTCTGCTTCTGCTGGGCATTTCTTCATGTTAAACCGTCGCAACATGCATGCTCAGTTTGAGATAGTAGTGATGGGACTCGACTAAAATTTTTTTATCTGAGTTAATTGCAGGCTCTGTAATAAATTGCATTTTAATCAAAAAACATTTTTCATTCAAACAACCTTTTTGCTGCTAAATTATTGAATGAGCTCAATATTAAAGATATATATTGTTTTTAATGTGTTATTTAGATTAACTATCAGTTTAATGCACAGTTCTATTCCACCCATTCAGCTTTCCAGTATTTCAGGAAACTCTTATCATTCTGGAGCTTCTTTGGAAATATGGACTGCGGGTGCAAACACTAATGCTGCTGCTACGTCTTTAGCATTGAGGTGCTATTTTAGCTTTGCTGATAGGCTAACTCCTTTTAGCACAGCTTGAACAGAACAATAGTCTTTCCCAGCGTCCAATCAGATGTTTTTTTTTCTTCTTTTTTTGAAGAAACTGACAGTGGACTAACAGAAGCGACTTTGTCGTCCATCGCTGTTGCTTCCGGATGTTGCTCGTCCGTCACATTTACAGGCTCACCAGAAACGTCAATACAAAGGTTCCGGTCAGAACCTTTGTATGTCAAAAAAAAAACAATTTTACTTTAAAAAAGCGATTAGTTGCATTAAAAGTTTTAACACCATCTTATTAATTAATTTAAATTACCACATTAAAATCCCGGCCTTCATCTATAGTAACTGTTGCTATGCTTGTTCAGGAGAATATATTGCTGCAAGTCAGAGTCTCAAGAATAACAAACTGAGCTTGTAATGTTTGATTACTTGGACTGTAAGTAACTGACTTAAGATCTGTTTGTATAATTGGACTTAATTATTGTGACTTGGAATGATATTTGTTGTGGATTGGCTGTAGATATAAATTGAAATAAATTGAATTAAAGTTTAAAGAATTGAGGTAAAGAAAAATATTGTCACCTCACTCATTTGGTTCTTTAAAGTAAATAAACAATATAACAGACCCAGTTTATGAGATTGGCTTTTTGCTGCTAGTTTGACCTTCGTTGACAAAAGGACTGTTTTTTTAAGCTTTGATGCTCTGTCAGGACAACATATAAATATTAAGTCATTTGGAAAGGAAATCACACACTACTGTGTAAACCTGCAGATGAACTTTAAAATGTTCAACTAAAGTCAGCATTTTCTTTAAGATAACAGTGTCTAAAAGTTGCCTTTTAAAGTGTGGAGATGCTGGAGCACAAAACTGGTGCGGTGACGACTGAGTGATTCTGTGACATGAGTCAGGTTTTGTTGGGCTGATTAAAGGCTTTTGGTCTTTAGGGTTTTAGTTTCTGTTGAAGATGTGGTAACCTCAGTTGAACTTTTCTGATGTCCTATTAGAACCTAACGATCCCTAATATCTAACCGGTAAACATTCGGGTCAAAATTAGTTGATTTTAGTGTGCATTGTTAGTGGCTGGCTGAAGGCATTTTCATGAATATCAGAGTAAAAATGTATTTTTAAGTTTTGTAGTTTAACCCTTCATGAAATCAGTATAGTCCTGTTGTCATGGTTTCTGGGATTTTTTAATCTTCAGTTTGCATTAGATCTTGTTTTGCAAGAGGTTTAATGGTTTTTGGGTGTTTCTTTCCTGTCATTGCGAGATGTTATCTGTTCTGGTTTTTTGTTTGCTAGGTTATCTTAAGTCTCCTTTTTTGGTTACTGACCTTTATTTAGTAACTTCATTAAACGCAGTTATG
Organism: Poecilia latipinna; assembly: GCF_001443285.1. Lineage (NCBI taxonomy): Eukaryota > Metazoa > Chordata > Actinopteri > Cyprinodontiformes > Poeciliidae > Poecilia > Poecilia latipinna. Next base: position 12,698 of record NW_015114313.1, on the reverse strand, counting down.
TTTCTGCATTTAGAGTTCGCTCTTATGTTGCCACAATTACAAAACTAAGGATAATTATGTTTTAATTATACATTTTAGCAAAACAACATACCTATTGGGTTATTCAGACTTTTAACAAGCTCCTCAAAACTCACTGTGGCTTTGAAGCAAAATCCCTCCAAGGTTAATAAGAATAATGCTTAGAGAAATTACAGATATCCCCAAGTACACCAACACCAACAGACATCTTACGGTTTGATTGTTGAAGATGTGAGTCTGACCAGCTTTTGTCTAAAGGTAGCCATGCAGACTGAAAATAGAGATGTTGCAAACGTTAGAGCACATAGTGGCTTTGCAGCCTGACAGTTTGCCTCCTCAGAGTCCTTCTCCCTGTTAAAAATGGTTCACTACTGCCACAAACCCTGTCTTTACCTTTACCTCACAATGTTGATCACTGAAGTCAAATTTTAGACATAAAGCAGAGATTAAAAGCTAAATTAAGCTACTAAGATTAGTAACTTCATGATGACTGCTGTATTGTAACTAAGACTGAACTGAATCTGTGGTAAATGGTCGCACTTTGTTTGAAGGCAGATTTAAACTTAATTTGAACCACAGCAAAGTCTGTTAATTGGCTTCCAAGTGAGCCTATCTTTAGATAATTACATTTGACTCATTAATTTTACAGTAATTAAAATTAGCGTTAAGCATTGTGATATGCCAGATTGTGTTTATTTTTTAATATAGTGATGAGACTGAATAGTTATTGTTCAGACCTTTTAAAGTTAACCATGTAAGCATGCCGTTGCAGAAAATTGTGTGGTTAAAACTTCTAGAACCAAATCTGCTCATGATCAAGACGTTCTGTTGGTCTTTGCGGTTTAGTTTTTTTATCATTGGTGCAGTCTACTCACTTACCCTTTACTGGTTTCAGTTTTTCTCATCAGCACATGAAAGATATTCAAATGTGCAGCTCTGATGAATTTTAAAACATTTTAATGAGTTTTATGGTTAAATCTATAATCATGCAACAGCATTATACTGTTGTGATTGTAAATGGGTTTTTGTTCTGCTTAATTCTTAGTAGCACTAGTTTTATAATAGGTAACTGTGTTTTAGATCTCTGCCTTCCTCTTACTGCAAAATGTCAATTACTCTTTTTATGTTTTCTTGATCATTTCATTATCAGAAGACTTTGGTTGTTATTTACACTTTATTTAATTAAACCCTGCTTCTTTATTTAAGTTAAGTCAAGTTTATTTGTGAAGCACATTTAAGCAATAAGTCAGTTCAAAGTGCTTAAAAACAATTGACTTTAGGCAGACCTGTGAAGGAACTGTTGCAGTTATCAATGTGACTAAAGATAATCGCATGATAGAGCTTCTCTAGATCATACTGGGACATTAGTCCTTTAATCTTGGAAATGTTCTTCCAGTGATCGAAGGCCGACTTTGTAACTGTCTTTATGTGACTTTGAAGGTTCGAGTCAGAGTCAGATTTTGGACCTGATCAGTAGTTTTTTTTAAAAAGTAACATCATTATTGGCTTTAATGAAAAAAAAATGCATTTATTGAGTAAGAAAATTCTGATTTGCACACAACTATGTCATCTTTTTTGCCCAATAAAGTATCATATCTCAAGCAACAGAAAGTTGTGGTAAAATTTTCTTTACTGATTAATTTCAACAAATGCATGTAACAGCTCTATTTTACATCTATGCTGACACTAACCCTGTAGTGTTTACGGCGGTAGCATATTGTACATTTTACTGAAAGCTGAGGGATTAGGTCTTTACAGTGTCTTTACAGTGTAATTTGTACGGGAAAAAAAATTGTTGTAAAACTTATCATATTTTATGCCTCACAGTTACAACTCAGGAATTTTTCACACCTGCAGTTCATTAACTTGCTATTTTTCCAGTGATGCTCTTCCTTTTCTCACAGAGGCAATTCCAAGCAATCAAGCAACTCATTCTGTTTATTGGCCAGCTGTGTCCAGTGCTCAGTGGTGGACAAAGTGGACAAAGTACTCAGCTTTTTTTCTAGATAATTAACTATAAGTAAAAGTGTCTCAGTCAGATATTTACTCAAATTAAAGTTCAAAAACTTCAGCATAAAAATGCAGTTAAAAAATGACAAAAGTTGAAAAGAAAACACAAACTCTGACCTCTACAACAAAATATCTGATCACAGAGTGTCTTTCCTTTTATTCTCTGCCCGCATTGAGAGTCATGGTAACTTTGTTATCATGACCGTTTTCTAAAAAAAAAAAACAGGTTTCATGTTCAATTTCTTTTTTTTAATCTGGGTGTTGTCATTTTCTTAATGTGTGAATATAACAGCTTAAGAGGAAGCTGTGTGAGCTTTAGGGAAGTATAACAAGAAAATGGTGGAGAAAATATCAAGAAAAACCACAAAAGATACCAAAGCACTAAATGGACGGTACCTAATGATATACTTCCTTGAACAGGTTAGCATAGCAACATGGGAGATACAAAAAAATGTTCATTACATTTTTTTTAATTCATTTATTTATTTATTTATTGCACAAATTGAGATTTATGTCTGCTCAGTTCTGCCTATTTTGAACTCATGTCTGAATGAGCTGCTTAGGGCCTCTGTCACTTTAAATCCAAACAAGGTACTGCTGGTCACGACCCCCAAGTCAATGTTTACACTCACACATGAAAATAGCTGCAAAGAGATGTGCAATTATACAACCGTACATTTTTGAAAAGCAGAAGTGGAGCCTCCTGCACAACCAACAAGAATGCAGCAAGTGGTTTCTGGATGGTAGGTCAACAACAAAACACTTGTCTTTTCCAGCAGCCATTGCACAGTGCGTACAGTGGGGAAACCAGCTGACCAAATGGGCTGGGGATCTGTTTGGGTTGCTTGGTGAAGGCTGGGCTTGCTGATTTGTGAAGTTACCTTCCTTAGGTTATTGAAACTGGTCATTTTTCAGTCATCAAAAAACATAAACGTATTGACAAGTGCTTGGACTGTTTTTAGAAGCAGTAGAAACATGAATGGAAGAAGAAAAACCTGCGAAATGTGAACATACTGTGGCATGTTTAAAAGGAGGGAGCCTTTGTTGTTTTCTTTTACAACTATGCAATGCCTTATGCTGACCCATCAGCACAACTCCAGTGAAATATATTTTTTGTTGCAACTGAAAACAAAAACAGACACCTGAAACCTGGTACCAAACTCAGAGCAAATTGGTTCATTAATAGAAATATAATCCAGAACACATCAACAAATCTAGAGCTGAACAGCTGAACAAAAATTTAATCAATGTGTTTCAATGAACTCAAGACCAGAACTCAACCAGATTGAAATGCTGCTTTAGAAGAAGCCTAATCTTGCAACGTTATTTTTCTACTTCTACTTCTGCATTTTGCTGCAGTGGCTTTAACATGAACATGTCTTCTCACACATATAGAAACCAAGCGTCGATGATGTTCTGGGACTTGATGTTGCTTCAGTGTTGCATGCATCTAGTGATGAAAATGTGCTTCGTGGTAATGAGGTGAGCACAGTCTAAGAAAAAGCAAACCAAGTTCCTCCTAAAGATAAAATCAACTTCCCTTTGTGAGCTTCTTTAAATTACCCTAAAGAAAGGAACAGAATCTGAATAAAAGGAAACGGAAAACATTTGCTGAGTTAATAATGCCAAATTGTTGATAATTTAAATGGATTTACTTTTAAAATACTACTTATACACTGAAATGCACAACCATTCGAAGGCTAAAACCAGAGCCTCCCACATTTAACACATGGATCCAGAACGTTTGGGGCTTTTATCTCACATCCTCTGTAAGGTTTTAAAAACCAGCTGTCATATTTGCTGGAGCCCAGTCATGGCCTTTTAACACAGTAATACTCACTGTTCACTTTATGACCGGTAAAAAATACCATGGTGAGCAGAATGTGTGGACTGTCTTACCACAGAAAAGATTTCATTATTTGTTGTTTTTATCTCTCTTTATTATTGTTTTGTGTTCATTGTTATGACTTTTGACAATATTATTGCCATCTTGCCTTCTTTTGTGAACTTATAATGTCGGTAAGAGATACAAGAATGAAACTATTTAAAAGTGTTACATAAATAAAACCCCATAAAAAAAATACTACATATATGTTTTCATTTTGTCCCGGCACAGAAGTATAGCATTGAACAGGATCTTCTGTATTCTTTTGAACTGTTTAGTTTCCTTGTATTCATTTGCTGTTTGTTGCTTAAAGAGGAAGTTGCATTAAATCTATACAAAATGATAAAAAAAAAAAACTAACACTTTCCATTTATCTTGGTCATGAGACTTTCTTTTAAAAAAGAAAGCTAGTGGAACATTGACCTTATGAAGTAGAGGTCCCCAAAGTGGGTCCTGGAGGCCCGGCATCCTGCATGTTTTAGTTCTCTCCCTGGTTTAACACACCTGGATCAAATGATGGCTCATTAAAAACCCTAAGAGGAACACTGACAAGCTGGAAAGTTGTTACTACAACCAGGGCGATAACTAAAACGTGCAGGATGCCGGGCCTCCAGGACCGACTTTGGGCCCCCCTGTTATAAAGAAATCAGATTTAAATTACCAAAACGTTGACTTGTGTCAGGAAAATTTGCAGTATGAACAAGTTAGGACTTCTTCTTTTAGATATTTTTCCTTAGATTATAATCATGTTTTGCTTTTTAGATAATCAAACTGCATGTTTATTTTCTTACTTGTGATGATTTCATTTAGGACAAACTTGATATTGACTTCACTCCTCTAACTGTTGTTGATTCTGGTGACATGAATCTTCCAGCTCTGGTGATGTTTCTGGTTGCTGCTGTTATTCATTAGATGTTAGTTCCCTGTTCTGAAAATGTGGTGGTTTTAAAATGTTTCAAGCCTGTGAAAACCCAAACGGTGGAGTTCAGCCACTCCCTGTGAGCTGCATAAAAACGGATTAGAGACGAACCTGAACTGCATCCTGCATCAAACTCCTGCAGCATCTGGAAGGTTCTCCGCTTCTCTATACACACCATGATAATGTCACTGAACTGATAACTGTTTTTGCAGATTCTTTGAAATGTTTTCCTATTCTTTGATGCATGTTTGTCACTTGGCACATCTTTGTGGATGAATCACTGTTTGTGATTTGACTTTAGGTCACCTTCATCATGATTCCAGCCGTCCTCTTCCTCCTTTTGTTCTCAGTGACAAATGTCCTGCTGGTAAGTTTGAAATAATGAGGTAAAACTCAAGTTTATGCTCAGTGAAAGTATTATAATCATTGAAAATGATTACAAAACTCAGCTAAAATAAACTAGCATCTGCACTTGGAAATTAATCAATATAAATAATTATTTTAAATTTAGGCAAAATGAAAACAGCAGTAATAACTTATATTTTGTTTAATAGAAAAATAATCTTTTGCCTTGAAAAATATTTTTAGAAGGCACATGATTGTCATTTTTATTTATTTATTTTGCAGAGCACACCAGTTGATGATGAGGATGATGGTGAGTTTATCGAACATAAAATTATGTACCGTAATACTTTTTGTTTTCACTGGCATCATGTCTTAATATACATGATTAAGAAAGAGAATGTTTTACCTTTGCTAAATGATAAATGTACAGGTTTTTATTGCAATGTAATAACTGAATATTCATAATTTAAAGAAACATTCTGATGAAGTCATTGTGGCAAAATTGATCAAGATTCAGGTTGCCTTGTTTGCATTGGATGTTTGGTTTGCAGCAGAAAGAACTAAACAGCTTTTGTGTTACGTAAAATGTAGAAAACAGATGAAGATGGTTTCACGTTTAATGAGTTGAATAGTTTGGTTTCAGGGAAGATTCAAATTAATTCTGACAGGAAGGAGGGTTATGGGATACGATCTAAACTTTAGAGAAGACAGTAGGAGAATAACACAAAAACAGTGCTAAAAGTTAAGTATACTTTTAGCACTGATGCCAAAGTTTAGATCGTATCCCATAACCCTCCTTCCCATCGGAATTAATTTGAATCTTCCCTGAAACCAAATTAATTTAATTGGTTTGTCATTATTTTAATACTGATGTTGATTTTTGGGGGTTTGTGTTTGATTTGCAGTTGAAACCCCTGAGCTGCTTGATGACATCGCCATCCCCGACACTCGGACCAGGAATGCGGACCCATGCACCGCCAGAGGCTGCAAGTGGCCCAAATCCGGATGCTTTGTTAACGTGCCCTACGAGATCTCCTCTGACTTCTGTGAGCAGAACCGACTGGATGATTAACAACATTAATATTTATTTAATATTATTTATGTAAAATTTTCAATTAATTTAACGTAATTTAATTTATTAAATTAATTAATTTGTAGCTCAGACACAGCGCAAGTTCATCATTGATGGCCTAAAGAGATTCCATGGGCTCACTTGCATTCGTTTTGTCCCACGAACCTTTCGACATCGTGACTACATCCATTTCTTTTCAGGCAAGGGGTATGAACACGCACACACACACACACACACACACACACACACACACACACACACACACACAAACAGCTCCAAAGTAAGATGCAAAACCTGTTTTGGAAGGAATATATTTTAGCACATTTTAGTTCATTTTATTATCCCCAACCAATTACCTTATGGAGGCCAATAAAGTCTCCATAAGGTAGACCTTATTGGTCTACTTTATAGACCAATAAGGTCTACCTTATGGACCAATAAGGTCTACCTTATGGACCAATAAGGTCTACCTTATAGACCAATAAGGTCTACCTTATGGACCAATAAGGTC
>NW_015114313.1:0-4411 GCF_001443285.1 Poecilia latipinna | reverse complement strand
TTTAGGTCACCTTCATCATGATTCCAGCCGTCCTCTTCCTCCTTTTGTTCTCAGTGACAAATGTCCTGCTGGTAAGTTTGAAATAATGAGGTAAAACTCAAGTTTATGCTCAGTGAAAGTATTATAATCATTGAAAATGATTACAAAACTCAGCTAAAATAAACTAGCATCTGCACTTGGAAATTAATCAATATAAATAATTATTTTAAATTTAGGCAAAATGAAAACAGCAGTAATAACTTATATTTTGTTTAATAGAAAAATAATCTTTTGCCTTGAAAAATATTTTTAGAAGGCACATGATTGTCATTTTTATTTATTTATTTTGCAGAGCACACCAGTTGATGATGAGGATGATGGTGAGTTTATCGAACATAAAATTATGTACCGTAATACTTTTTGTTTTCACTGGCATCATGTCTTAATATACATGATTAAGAAAGAGAATGTTTTACCTTTGCTAAATGATAAATGTACAGGTTTTTATTGCAATGTAATAACTGAATATTCATAATTTAAAGAAACATTCTGATGAAGTCATTGTGGCAAAATTGATCAAGATTCAGGTTGCCTTGTTTGCATTGGATGTTTGGTTTGCAGCAGAAAGAACTAAACAGCTTTTGTGTTACGTAAAATGTAGAAAACAGATGAAGATGGTTTCACGTTTAATGAGTTGAATAGTTTGGTTTCAGGGAAGATTCAAATTAATTCTGACAGGAAGGAGGGTTATGGGATACGATCTAAACTTTAGAGAAGACAGTAGGAGAATAACACAAAAACAGTGCTAAAAGTTAAGTATACTTTTAGCACTGATGCCAAAGTTTAGATCGTATCCCATAACCCTCCTTCCCATCGGAATTAATTTGAATCTTCCCTGAAACCAAATTAATTTAATTGGTTTGTCATTATTTTAATACTGATGTTGATTTTTGGGGGTTTGTGTTTGATTTGCAGTTGAAACCCCTGAGCTGCTTGATGACATCGCCATCCCCGACACTCGGACCAGGAATGCGGACCCATGCACCGCCAGAGGCTGCAAGTGGCCCAAATCCGGATGCTTTGTTAACGTGCCCTACGAGATCTCCTCTGACTTCTGTGAGCAGAACCGACTGGATGATTAACAACATTAATATTTATTTAATATTATTTATGTAAAATTTTCAATTAATTTAACGTAATTTAATTTATTAAATTAATTAATTTGTAGCTCAGACACAGCGCAAGTTCATCATTGATGGCCTAAAGAGATTCCATGGGCTCACTTGCATTCGTTTTGTCCCACGAACCTTTCGACATCGTGACTACATCCATTTCTTTTCAGGCAAGGGGTATGAACACGCACACACACACACACACACACACACACACACACACACACACACACACACACACACACACACACACAAACAGCTCCAAAGTAAGATGCAAAACCTGTTTTGGAAGGAATATATTTTAGCACATTTTAGTTCATTTTATTATCCCCAACCAATTACCTTATGGAGGCCAATAAAGTCTCCATAAGGTAGACCTTATTGGTCTACTTTATAGACCAATAAGGTCTACCTTATGGACCAATAAGGTCTACCTTATAGACCAATAAGGTCTACCTTATGGACCAATAAGGTCCCTGTGTGAATAAACATTCACACAGGGACAAACAAGAAGGTGCAAACATGCAGCAAACAGCCAAACACATAAATGATGTGAACTTCAAAACACACAAACATAAAAAAAGCAAAAATCGTTGCAAAAAAAAAAAAAAAAAAAATCCTGCAATCAAAACCAGTGGATCTGGCAAAGAACGGATTAAGTTTATATTTATTTAAGCTGTGGTGGTGATTACTGAATAACGTCTCAGAGGACTCAGATTGATTGGGAACCAAAATTGAAACATTTGTTACATTTTTACATTTTCAACTGCTGGGGTTCATTTCCACACTACTGTCACACCAACCAAACCAACTGAAAAACATTTTCACCTCCTGGCCTGTGGGGGCGATGCACCAAAAAATTCTGAAGGAAATGACACAAAAAACCCCAAAGAAAACATCAGCAAAACTTCCTACTTTACAAAATGTAAACAAAAGCATCATATTTTAGCAATGTAGGATTTCTGACAAATCCTACAGGACTTCTTGACAAAAGAAAATGAGCCAATTCTCCCACTAGCGCTAGGCTAGTGCGTTTGTTTTGGTTGTATTTACCCAGAGTGCCCTGCGCTGTTGCCCGCTTCCTGCTTTTGGAGCGGTTTTCGGTCTGCTTGGAGTTCACTTTAATCCAGCAAAGACCTGGGTTTTTAGACGAACAACATTTAAACTGAAAACATGTTTATTTCCCACCAGTGACTCTGTGTTTACCTCCCAGGTGTTGGTCCTATATTGGACGTCAGGACGGAGGACAGAAAATCTCTCTGCAGAAAAACGGGTGTTTGTACGGCTCCACAGTGCAGCACGAGGTTCTTCACGCTCTGGGCTTCAACCATGAGCAGGTCCGCTCCGACAGAGACAAATACGTTTGGATTCGCTACCAAAACATTAAGAAAGGTATGTTTGAAGTCAAAAGAATCAATTTCATTATTTTGTATTTCACTTATATAGATAAAAAAAATACGATTTTAAAAATAAAGCTGCTTAGTTTCAGCAAATTTGTTGCTTAAAAATACCTGTGACATCACCAATCACATAATTACGACTGTTACGAGTTCTCAATATTTTCTGTGTTCTGATGCCATGAACAGGAAAGGAGCACAACTTTGACAAAAAGCAAACTAACAACCTGGGGACTCCATATGACTTCACATCTGTCATGGAATATGACAAGTGAGTCTTTATGAGCGTGCACGCAGTAATTAAGTATAAAGTTTGCTCTGCTTTAATCATCTTCACTGTATTTGTTCTTTTAAAGCAAAGCGTTCTCCAAAAATGGGAAACCAACCATCGTTGCCAAATGCAACCCAAACCTGAAGTTTGGACACGCCAAACAAATGAGCGTCAATGACATCGCCCGTGTCAACAAGCTTTACAAATGCTGTAAGGAAAAACAAATAAACATGTCTACATGTAGATCAGAAAGTCCTTCTCATTTTTCATGTTTGTTTTTTAGACAATCAGAAGTTCATGGTTTGAAGACGCCGACCTCAGAAGCTGCAGCTGATCAGAAGCTTCATCAAAAAACAAACTGAGCTAGTATAAAAAAATAATGCCTTCCTCTTTAATAAACAGCTGGAAATTATGGTTTGGTTTTGGAAAAGGTTTTTTGCCACAAGGTGGATCACTGATAACCATTTAGACATAAACAGCAAGCATCACCACATTTATGTTTCTGCTTTATTGTATTTGCTTTGGTATTAATTACTTTGGTATTTAAGTAATTAATAAATTACTTAAGTACTGAGGGAAATGTTACAGGAAAAAATGAAATTCTGCTTTGTAGTGTTACTTCTGTAGTGATGTAATTAATTTGCCTAATAAAGAAGCATGTGTTAAAAAATGTGAAATTATTTTCTTGAGTTATTTCTGTGAAGGGATAGACGGGGTACTTTATTTTAATATCCTGACACTCAGAAACCACTGCCATCTATTGATGTTTTATGTGACAATTTACAGAAAGATTAAATAATAAATATTTTTAAGGTTAGTTAATTTTTAAGGCAAAATGTGCTATAAAATTTGAAATGGCAATAATTTCAAGTTTATTAATCAAAAGTTTTGCTACATAAAGTAAAAAGATCTCAACTGTTTGCTTAATATAGGATGTATTTATATTTTTATCTTCTGTGTTCTTTAGTGAAAACAGAAAATTTGAAAACTCAAATAAGTTGCACTCTATCAAAGTTTTCTAGAGTTTCAAATAAGCTAATCAGGTAGTTTTGAGTTTAAAGAAGCTAACAGGAAGGAGAAGAAGAAGAAGACAGGAATATCTGGAGGTTTCACAGGCAAGTAAGATTCAGAGTCAAACACAGGTAATTCCAGGTAATTCAAGGTAATTCCAGGTAAATGAAAAGGTATCAACTAACTTTTTAATTTAACCTGAGCTATCTTGACTTGTGCAATCCAATGAAAAGATGACAAGGCAGACCTGACTCAACCAAGAGGCCAAAAATATATTGGACTTTTATGATTTTATTTTTAAAAAGTATTTTTTCACTGTTGCCAAATATTTGTTGAATAGGTTTTACTTTTGTACCTAAGTACACTTGACATGATGTACTTCTCTTTACTTTTAAATAAGTAAATAAATATAATCAGTGTCTGAGTGTTTTGACTGTCATGCAACTATGAAATAAATATACATATATGAGAAAACAGTGCAGAATTTTGTCTTTAATTTCTCATTCTGACAGTCAATTATGCAGAATACGAACGTGTGTGTGTGTGTGTGTGTGTGAGTGTGCGCGTGTGTGTGTGTGTGT
>NW_015114312.1:92945-144488 GCF_001443285.1 Poecilia latipinna | reverse complement strand
GAGACACAGTGAGCTCTTATGCTTTGAAATGTTGATGTTTTGTGGCTTACAGATGATGAAAACTCCAAAACTCAGCATCTCTGAAAATTACAATATGACATGAGATAAAGTTTGAAAAAACTTTTTTGATCTATAAATGTTGCATTGTGGCCTACAGTCATGGGGAAGACTGCTGACTGGACAGATGTCCAGAAGAGGAAAGGACTGTGTCCAAGTTTGTTCATGGAAAGTTGAGTGGAAGGAAAAGATCCATTCAACAATAGATGGAGCTTCAGAATGAGTGGAGTCAGCGAATCAGAAGCAGCTATGTTAGATGGAGCCCTCACATGGACCACCGGTGTCTGTCCTGGGCTCAGAACCAGAACTGGACTGGTCCCAGTGCTCCAGAGTCCTGGTTTCAGATCAAAGTAAACTCTGCATTTCAGGGTGGATTCGACCAGAACCAATGTAGCTTAGTGTTCAGTGTGAAGTCTGTACAGTCAGTGATATTTTAGGTTTCCATGTCATCTGCTGGTTCTGGTCCACTGGGTTTTTTCAGGTTCACAGTCAGCAGCGTCTATTTCAGTGTTTCTCAACCCTGGTCCTCACCGCCCCCCTGCTCTTCATGTTTTAGATGAGCCTCTATTCCAGAACAGCTGATTCTAATGATTGCATGACCATCAAGTACTGCAGAAGCCTGTTAATCACCCAGAGATACAATTCAGGTGTGTGGCTGAAGGGAAATACCTAAAACATGCAGGACAGGGGGGCGGTGAGGACCAGGGTTGAGAAACTCTGGTCTAGCAGGAAGTGGTGGAGCTCTTCCTGCTGGTAGAACCAGCTGCAGCTCCTCTGTTTGCTCCAGCTCAGTCAGGTTGGACTGAGACTATCTGTGATTATCAAGTTTTGCAACGAATTCTCTGTTGGACTTACATCTGAACTTTGACTAGGCCATTCTAATGCATGAATATGCTTGGATATAAACCATTCCAGCTCTGGCTGGAGGTTCAGGGTAAAGGAGAACCTCCACTCCGCTCTCAGGTCCAACTGGGTTTCTTCCAGGATTGTCCTTCATCTCCACGGCATGATGCTGCCACCACTATGTTCAATAGCAGTCTTACCTCCCACACACAAGTTTATTAGAATAACGCACTTCAGCTTTAATGCAATTCAAAGTTCTTTACATGATAAAAATATAAACGATGATGAACAAAAAAAAATTTCTTCACAGGAGCAAAATAAAGAAGTAAATAGTTGAAATCAGACTAGACTTAATTGGTGTTTTATTATTATTAGTGCTATGTTTGTTTCTCTGATTTATAGGAACTCAGTGTTTCGGCTGTTTTGCAGTTATCTGGAAGTTTGCTCCAGATTTACGGTACTTAGAAGCTGAAAACTGCTTCTTTATGTCCAGTCTGTGTAGTTGGGATGGGAAGACACTTTGGATTCACTCAGTTTTATTTGCCGCTGTCAGAATACAAGCGCCCTTTTCAGATTTTTAGCTGTAGAAATATTAGAGAGCCATGTATGGTTTTCCTTCCACATCAGTTACTTGCTGCTTTTTTTTTTTCTCATGTAGCATGTTTACATAAAAACCAGTTTAAGGGTTGTGTTTTGTGGCCCAGACTGAAGTCGGTGTGTTTTTTCTCTTCCCCTGCAGCCGATCCCTTACTGGCTCTACAAACTGCACGGCCTGAACATCAACTACAACTGTGAGATCTGTGGAAACTACACCTACAGAGGACCCAAGGCCTTCCAGAGGCACTTTGCAGTACGTGTTTCCTTCTGTGAAAAGAATTCTTATAAATGATTACAGTAAGATCAAGGTTTTATTTTTTCAGTATTATTTTTTGTCTGTGTAGGAGTGGCGGCATGCACATGGAATGCGCTGCCTAGGAATCCCCAACACGGCTCATTTCGCTAATGTCACACAGATAGAGGACGCCGTCTCCTGTAAGTCCGTTCCTTCAGTCGGTGCCGTGTCCGTCTGTCTGAGACCGGTGTTAACTGCTGATGTGTTTGTGTTCAGTGTGGGCGAAGCTAAAGTCCCAGAAGGCGTCGGAGCGGTGGCAGCCGGACACAGAGGTAAGCACAAAGCCCTCTGGACAGAATGTGATGCAGTCTGATTCCTTCACTCGTGTCCTGCGTTGTGTCCCCTCAGGAGGAGTACGAGGACTCCATTGGAAATGTGGTCAACAAGAAGACGTACGAGGATCTGAAGAGACAGGGCCTGCTGTAGACGGACAGCACGACTCTGAGATGCTTCCTTTTTAAAAAAAATCTATTTACTCCTGTTGTTTTATGTCTTAAGTAGTTCTGTTATTTTCCAGACAACTTTTCTCCAGTTTGTAACATGTGAACCTCTGATGATTTCAATAAACCGAGGACTTTGAGTCCCTGTCATTCCTAAACGTTGTTCTGTCCGGGGAGCCTGATGAACCCCAGGATTCTGATTATGTGTCTCAAAGACAGGCAAAATTTGATTAAATTGTTTTTCAGTTATGTCTTTCTTACCCAACCAAATATGCTAAGATTAGTTCATGTTCCAGCTCTTAATGTTTCATTGGCTCTAAATCAACAATGTCTCTGAAGACAACCAAAGGAGCAAAATGTTACTCTGCAGCTGTTTCCATGTGGCCTCCACAAGGTGGGGCTCTTGTGTTACTGTTACTGTGGACAACAGAAGATATTATGTGATGTCCTACAGTTTAAAGCAGATGTTTGCATACATGGCATGGAAAGAGGCATCTTTTGTTTTACTGTCTGGAGTTAAATCAAATCAGTTATTTTAGTTCAGTTAGACTGACCAGAATTATTTCTATTTGCAAAAATCAAAGAGATGAGAGAAAGATGTCAGATTTATTTATAAATGTCTTCAAGATCAGAGGTTTACATACAGAATGATTACTGTCTCTTTAAGCGACGAGGGAAAGCCCAGATGATGATGTCATGGTTTTGGAAACCACTGATACAGAGATATTAGAATTAATAGGAGGCACACCTGTGGAAGTATTTGAAGGTCTCACCTGGAACTCATTTCTTTCTGGTTTGACATGATGTAGAAGTCAGTAGAAATTAGCCCAGGTACCAGGAAGAGAACCAGGAGCTGATCCAGTCTGGTTCTTCCTTTGGAGTAACCTACAGATGCCTGACCTGACAGCATCATGTTCATCTGTTCAACTGACATGATGGGAATGTCTAACCATCATGGTGCTCAGGAAGGAGATGGGTTCTGTTCCATCCTCATCCATGTATTAAAGGAGACAGAGCTGAGGAGGTGTGTGTGTGTGTGTGTGTGTGTGAGCTCTGGCCGAGTAACACTGGTTCTGTCTGGAAGAATGGCTTGAAACCCCAAACATTCATATTACTTTAAGATACATTACAGTTCTACCAAACCCAGAGGAAATGGATCGAAACTTCTGGCTTTGAAGAAACTTTATTCTGACATTAGCAAACAGAAAAAATGTTGATGATCCTAACTGAGATAAAACAGAAAAGTTTGATCTGATTTAATGCCAGACAATGAGAAGTAAAAGATAAGTCATTTTATACAGTGTATGTACGTATCTGTTTTCAATCAGCTGTGTTGTGTGGTAATGAGTGATGAGGAAACTCAGCAAGGTTACATGGTTCTTAAAATGTGTCGCCGTGTTTAGGGTTGAGCTCCACCAGCTGGAAGAAAGAAGGAACTGACCAGGGAAGCAGACTTTAACCTGCCTACATCTCACTCTCTCAAACTGTGGCTTCCTATCCTCCAACATTAAACTCTTTCAGGTGACAATAAATACAAGTCCTCCAACAGTAAACAGACATTTTAATTGATCATAAAGAAAGTACAAGAAATAACAGTCTTTATTTTAGTAAAATAGGGAAGGAAAAAACAGCTTCTCTTTGTAACTGTACTTTTTTTTAAGTTTACAAAGAAATACTGAGCAGAAAATGTTGGTGAGATAAATCACCAGGCTCAACAGTCAGAAGGAGCTCAAATACTGAGACTCACAGTGATCCTCAAAGCCTCCACCAGGCAGATGAAGCCTTGTTCACATCAGCCACTTGTCCTTCTCCTTGTTGAAGGTCTCGGCCCACTGACGAGTAAGCTGTAAATAATGGTCTGCTTGGTTTGGTAAGTAGTCCAAATATAAACGCGCCATTGTCTTCTTGGGTACAGCCCTTTCTATCTGAGTGCCTTCATGCCATTGGTTGAAGGAAGTGATGGTGACGATTTCTGGTCTGACAGACAGAGCCGCCTGTAGGGAGGTCTCATAGTAACGCCCGTTGACCCGGTTTCTGGTGTTGTGGTTGTTCCACGGTCGCACGGCGGTATCCACGTAGCCCGGACCGACGCTGGGGATAAACAGCAGGTTGTTTGCATCACAGAACTCCTTGATGGCTTTCCAGTTCTGGTGGGAGGAGCCGAATGAGAAACCGTTGGAGGCAAAGTAAGTGTACATGCCGTCAAAGCCGCTGGCTAGGATGTCATGCTTGTGGCGCTCCTCCACAACCAGGGCAACGAAAACACCATCGTAAGGCGTCCCTCTGATGCTCTGTGAGCCTTTTGCTGTCAGGAGCTCCGTCCAGGATTCGGGTGGGGTAAGGTAGGAGTCATAGACATAGAACAGTGGCAGGACTTGCCCTGTGCTAGTCCTGAATCTGTAGAAGGCGCCATGGTTTCCATATCTGAGAAAAACAGAGAGACAAATGGAATTTCATATGAAGGTAGCTTGAAGTTAAATGGTAAATTTTCCAATCATTTTGACCATTCAAAGCACTTCACATTAATATACTGATACACAAGCAAGTTGGGGTTAAGTGCCTTGAGGTGCCTAGGTGTACATCATGTGGCAGTAGAAAGCTAGAATTGAACCTACAACCTTTGATCAAAAGACAAGTACTCTACCCACAGAGTCACAGCCACCCCACTGGTAATACCACTACTCCTATTAATAGTAGTACTACCTCTCCTACTACATATAATGATAATGATATTAGTACTAATAATAATGATGTAACTTTTCACAAACTCTTCTATTGTGGCATCTTGTAACACCATGGTGATATCTGTTGTGTGTTTTTGTACCTCTGACATTGGACTGACATAAGAACCTAATGAACGATTAACTGTCGGCTCTTTTTTCTGCGGTACAAATGTACTTCCCTCTTGAACCTGCACTGACTCTTCGGTAGTTCTTAGTCGTGGTGAAGACACAAAACATCTACAGTCGTCATGATGTCCTACCAGAGCCACAGTTCCAAAAACCTCAATTATTACTCTGTCGGCTCACTGATAGAAAATGAGGAACCATCTATATTTAACCAGCTGCTCCTCATCGTCACCCTGTGGCCTTCACCTTCAGTCCTTTAATGCAGAGCTACACCTGTTGGAGGCAAACCCCACCCACCACATACACATACACTGGGAAGGAGCTTACTTGTCAATAATATATTTGATGTTGTCATGCATGCTCTGGTCCGTCCGTCCCTTGTACGGCTGAATGTGAAAGGCCACCTGTGCACAGAGACAGGAGGATGGATTTTCAGTAAAAGCACCAAGTATAAACGAAAGAACCTGGAGAAGACGGAATGTTTCAAATTTGAAAAATGATCATCTTGGTGAAATTTATTTTAATTGTTGTTATCTGCTAATTGTGTATAGCAGCTTTTAGCTAACTCAAAGCTGCTATACACAAACTGCTATACACTATTTTCCATACTGATATACTGTGTTGTAAATAGTCTTTCTAACTTCAACATAAATTAACATTATGTACACTTTTAAAAAAGTAATCTATCTAAGCTGCACATTCCTGATCATGAGTCAAAACTTCCTCTAATAGCTACACAGTATTTTTATGTGATAACCTTGCACAACATAGCATGATCATTATTCTGGTTGTTATTGTCAATCTTCTTTTGTATATGTTGTTTTAGCAATTTAAGGACATTGTGTCTGAACTAGTATATCTGATGCTGCTGTTACTCCTGAATTTCTCTTTGTGGGATAAGAAAAAATATTTCTATTCTACCATCTGAAAAACAGTAAAAATAGCTGGCCTCCACCTTCAGTCCTTTAATGCAGATCTCTGAAGAGGAATAAATACACACCAGTGTGTAAGCAAACTCAGAATTCCTCATTTTTTCCAAGGAGTAACAGAACCTACGTACCAACTGATCCCCACCCTGGGATCTGTTTACCGTAGTCATATCATACCATAGTAAACTGTTCTTCAATCCAAGATAATGTGGTTCTGAGTGGTAAAAGCCAACACAGGGTCTTTTCTGGGTCAACGGATACATGTCATCACATCACCCCAAACATCTGTTCAGACGTTATGATACACAGAGAACATCAAAACCTTTTCTAATATTCCACCTCCTTGTTGTTTTTGATTCTAAATCAATGTTGTTTTAAGTGTAACTGAAGCTGGAGGCCAGATGTTCTGAACCACTGGTTGAAAGTCTGAGGCTCTCGCTCTGAACAACTGGACCTGCTGGGATCACAGCTGAAGCCAACCAAACCATCCAACTCCCACAAGATCAACAGTGAGGGGACAAGGGAACAGTAGAGGGGCAGTAATAGAAGATATACAGTAAAAATGAAAGAGATGCAAATTAAAAATGGTACGTTTTAAGGCACAAGTGAGTGTGATCAGGATGGATGGAGACATTAAGCAACCGACCTGCAGCTAAAAACGGTTCTACAAAGTAAAGTCGTACATTTCTTTCTTTGCACTTCACAACTCTGGTCTACTTTGTGTTAGTTTATCACATAAAACCCTAATAAAATACAAAGAGATTGGAAGTGTTAATGAGACCAGATGTTAGAAAAGTGTAAGGGGTGTGAATACCATTACAAGACTCTGTGTATCAGAGTCAGCATCAGCCACAAGCTGATCAGAACCAGAGTTCAGCTCAGGATGAATATTTCTGAGGAACAGAACAGAGAAACAGAGAGCCTCCATCCCACAGGGTCAACCGCACACGCACACTGTATACACTCCGTATGTGTGTGTGTGTGTGTGTGTGTGTGTGTGTGTGTGTATATATATATATATATATATATATATATATATATATATAAGAAATAATAATAATAATATATATATATATATATATAAGTAATAATAATGACTCTCAGCCTGTTGGCTTAAGATGCCAGGAGCCTCTAAGTTCTGCTGCAGCTGCAAACAGAGAACATTCACTGCCCACCGCTTCCTCCAACGGAGGTTGCAAGGTCCTCATAAACAGTTTCCATGGTAACACAGCAGAGTTTAGAGCTGGTGCCCAGGCCTGGCAGCTGCTTTACCTGGTGTGAGATCATTAGATCATGATCCTGTTTGGTTGGATGAACAGGTCCAGCTCTCAGGGACATCCAGGCTCCAGCTGGATCCTGTAGTCGTCCAGTAACTTCCTACATCACTGATCAATGTTAGAGCCGTAAAAACGCTGCAGTTTGGCCTGGTTGAGCTCTACTCAGAGCTTTTCATGCACTGTTTTACACACTCTTAAGTGTGGAAGTTGTTACTAGAGGGAAAAAACTTTTTGTCTTTATTTTAAATGAGTGGATCGCAGTGACAGCTGTTTCACACACATTTTGAGCAGCAGGGGAACCCCATCAGTTGTATTGTTATACAGTCCCATCCAGAACTCACTGTGATGCACTTTGTGTTCTGACAACACTTTGTGTTTCTGTCTAACTGGATTGGTTTTATTTAAATGGAACAGTTCATATTATTGAATGTACCATTCTGCTCCAAATTCACCACCCCTAATCCCATAAAACAAACAGCACACAAAAACAACATTAATGCATTATCAGAAGAAATACATGAATAAATACAAACTATGTGGGGTTGGGAAAACCCATTTTAGATGCATAAGTCAAATTGGTGGTGTGTTTTAAATTACAAAAACTGAAAATAGTAACTGTAACAGGAAGTTTTTCAAAAGGTAGCTAAGGTTCAGTGATGAATTAATTTAAATTCAGTTTATTTAAATAGCACCAATGCAAAATCAAATATTGTCTCTCGGCCTGTCATGATAACAACATTTGCTGGACGATAAATTGTTCACTGAGAAATAATTTTTTTGTAAAGTACCTTGAGACAACTAGGCCCGTCACAATAATCAATAAATCAAATTAATTACATGATAAATTAAAAGTAAAACAAACTCAATAATTTCCATTGGCATGATTTATCATTTATCTCTTTTATTCCCCTCTTTCTACCCAAAACCGGTCTAGACCTTATTTGAAGGAAAATTTTGTTAACAAAGACTTCAAAATTCATTTTATTTGTTGTTTTGTTTATTTATTTTGGATATTTAAAATGTCTTCCAATGTTAAATGTTTATTATAATTTAAAGTTTGCTGATCTTTTACAATGTGCTCTAGCATTATTATTTTGCCATTACCATTATATTAATTAAAAATGGTCTCAAAACAACAATATCATTGTTTATCGCAAAGGGTGATAGGTGGCGCTCTCGCTATGGTAACAATCAACATATTTCAGCTCCTATGACCAATAAAAGGTTTTCTCCAAAAAAGGAAGACTTTCTAAATTGAACCTCACGGCTTCAAATCTGGTGCATCAAAACTACTGACATTTGGATGAACAAATGATGGGTCTCATTTGTTTTAGTAAAACTGAGGCCAAATGATTAGAGGGAAGAAAACCATGGTGTGATCACAGAGCTTCATTCATTCAGTAAGTAGTCATAAGGTAAAAAACATACCGGTTGTCTCACCAGTTACCTTGATGCTGTGTCTTTGGGCAGCATCCATGACAGCAGGAACCAGGTCCTCAGTGGGCTCCCCATGGTCATCTGCCACCCCAGGTGGGTACCATGACAACACCAGCACTCCTACAAACCCACGGCGTGGAGACAAGAGGAGGACTGTCAGAACCGCATCAGACTGGAATAAATATGAGAAACATCAGCGCAAACCTCAGTAATCTGCAGTAAAATCAACTGGAAAATGTTCTCTGTGTGTCATATGAGCATCACAAGGCCTTCGTCCTCATATAGCATGCCATATTCCTCCTGGGGGCGCTGTAAAGCACTACACTCACTCGCTTCCTGCAGTTGGACAGAGCGGTCTCCGGTCCACTTGGCGTTCACATATATATTGAATCGCATCAGAGTTCACTTCAACTGAACACAGACCGAGGTTTGTAGACGGACCAGAGTTCACTTTTTTCATTTGCATTAGAGTTTGATTATGCATTCACACCTCCCCAAACAAACCAGAGTTGGCTTAAAGCCGACTAAACCAGGCTGGTAGAATGCCGTCTTCTCTACCAGGCCACTTTCAGCAAAGGTTGATGACTGATTTTGTAATCCTGCCATCAGCAGCCTCCATATTGACTCCTGAAGCAGCTGAGAGGCTCTGGGGCCCAGAATGCCTGCAGGTTCCCTGGTTGCAGAAGTAAAAACTCAAGAGTGGGAGAAACTTGCTGAGGCAGAGGAGGAAGACTCTGGTTGGCATCAGTTCTAGAAGACCGATCAATGAGTAAGAAAGGGTGGAGTGGTGGTCCGAATCATTAGGAAAGTGAACCAAAAAGTGTTAGAAAAGCCTCTCTGGGAAAATCTCTTCCAGGATTCTGGAATGATGGAGCAGAAGGAGCTGCTGAAAGGATCATGGGAGTTTGGAAGTGGAGAGGAATTATGACCAGGTGTCTAAGGTATTTTGTGGTGGATGCTACGTTACTAGCATTACTAGCATCCACCACAAGGACGGCTGAAGCATGAGCTGTTCCCAATTCTGTGGGCGCCTGGAAATCACTGGAGGAACGTTTAAATCCCTCCAGTCCTGGGAATGCCCTGACATCCCCCAGAATTAGCTGGAGAGTGTTCCTCTGGAGGGAAACATTATGGTTTCCATAGTGACCCTGCCTCAAAAAAAAAAAGAAAAAAAAAAGAAAAGGTGAATATAAGTAAGATATAATTCATATCTTTCATCTGGCTACCTTAGCTATCTGGAAAATGTTGCTATTTAAAGCCAATAACTGAATAATGGTTCTGGGTTTCCAGACTGCAGGTTCTGGTCCTGGACCGGCTCAGTCTGGACAAATGGGACATTTAGTTGAAATGTTTTCCAGATCTGAATAAATTTGAAATACATTTTATCTTCAAACTTTATTTTTAAGATAAAATTGCTGAAAAAACCCCCAAAACAAAACAATCCATCCGTAGAAATATTTGGTATAAATCCAAAGAGAATTTGAATATTTGTATTTGTAAAATATGGCAAAGAACTTGGAGCTCTGGAAATTACAATCCATGGAACAAATGAATTGTCCCTGTTGGTTTCTTCAGTGGTTGGTAGAACCTGGATCAGATTGGATCCAGTTGTCTCGACTGGATCGTGTTTTTCTGACGACAGAAACTCATCAGACTTCTGATAAAACATTATAAAAATCCATGGAGATAATTTTTTTTTTTTTTTTGCTTACATATTCCACTGCTGATGATTTTAGCAGAACTGTGGGTTCATCCAGAAACCGAACCGAACCTCCCAAGAAGCCATGCAGTGTTTACCTGATGCAGCCGCTTCGATCTGCGCCATATGGGACTCCAGCACCTTTGGGTCCCTGGAGCTGTAGGGCCCCAGCTCAGGGTAGAAACTGGAAGCAATGTCCTCCGGAGGAGTGTGTCTGCCCTGAGCGTGGCTGGCGGCGATCTTCGGGTCCCAGTGGGGCACCAGCGGGTGATCCCAGTGGATGTACTGGTTGTCCATGCTGGGGGAGCCGTACCACAGGTAGTAGAAGATGTGGACGTCGTAGAAGATGCTGGAGTCTCGGTCGGATTTGGTGAACACCACCTTGGTGTCGCTGCCGCCGGAGCGGAACTGGCCCGGCGACGCCAGCGCGTCTCTCCCGTCCGGCCGCTTCCTGTCAGACCTCTCCCCGGCGAAGTCCATCCCGGGCGCCAGGTCCGAGAAGCCGTCGCTGGGCTTCAGCGTCCTGAGCCCCATCATGGTCCCGAAGATGAAGAGTGTGAAGAGGAAGAGGGCGACGATGGCCTTCCTGCGCATCCGCGTCATGGCCGCTGTCCGTGGTGCTGCCGCAGGAGAACACAGCGCAGTCCGCCGCCTCGTCGCGCGCCGCGCTCACCGTTCCCCTCGCATCAGCAGATCGCCTCCCGCGTCCGTCCCGGAAACAGCCACCAGCCGGGCCCCCTCTGGCCTGTCCCCCATCGAGCTGCTGCGGTCCGTCTTTCTGTCAGGGAGGCTGCATTTGTTTGTGTGACGGAAGCGGCAGGGCGGATTAAGGCCGACCGGAAACAGTCAGCCAGTGGTGGTCGGTTAATGGAGGAAGAGGAGGAGCTTCATGGCATCTATCTCTGAGACACAGTATCTAGTTTCTGGTAAGTATTTTGGAAATTCACACACAGACATTTTGTAACAGCTACCAACCAACCCTGTTCTCCTCTACCATCACAACAGCTGTTAAACAGAGAATGTGGACTAGAAATCATTTTTCTGCCATCATTTTGTTGCCCCTGTTCAGCGCCCACTAAAGTGCCCTTTAATTATAAGCTCCAAGTCTTTAAGTGTGGATGACATCTTTGCCATCACCCTAATCTTGAATTACTTTAGAAACTTAAAACCTTCTTTTTCTCTATCATGGGCTATAGTTCAACCATTTTAATGAGAAATTCAGATGTTAAACACTAATTTTAAAGAAACAAGTCATGTAAAAAATCAACAACAAAATCAAACCTGAATCTGGAGATTTCTTGTGTTTTAAAACGGAACACTGTCTTATAACTTGAAAAAAAACTAGCAATATAACTGAACATATCAGTGCTGAAGGACTGTGGACAGAAGGGGATCTGATTTCACTGAATGTACAAACTGACCATATGTTTCCTTCAGGTAACTGAAGAACTGGGAGAACATGTGACTTTCTCTCACCAGTATGAGGGACTGAAGCCAAATGTTCACCATTTTGTAAATGATGTCAATAAAAAAAATAAACAGAGTTTTCACACAAATAAAAATATTCCTGCAAGAGTGACACTAATCACCTCTCATACAACCTGTTTATATCTAGATGTGTTTCAGGGATTCATTTTCTTCATTTGAGGGAAAAAGAAGCTCTTTACTTTGAAATATGTTGGTAATCTTTTCTGAATTACAACAACACACATGTTGAATTCATTTCTTCCCTGATGTGACTGTGATTCAATACAGTCAAATATCAGCTTCTAGAGTTTAGGGTTATTAGGGCTGAAGTTGATGGAACTCTTACTAAGTCAACCAAATCCAGAGCTGAGTTTTCATGATATTTTAATGGGAAGTTACCTTAAATAGCTGTGCTTTTCGCTCTTGTGTAATTTAAAGATGCTCCTAATTTTTGGGAAAAGCTTCCAACCTAGAATTGGAGAACTGACTTTTAGAAATTCAACCACTGTCAGCATCCAGGCTGCAGTTATAGAAAACAAAAACTGAACTTTTTCTCCTCCTGGTGGCGAGATGCAGCAACTTCACCTTAAGGTCTGATTAAAATAACAAAAGCGCATCAAATTTAATGGGCTTTCAATATAACTATTGTATTGTGATAACTGATGACTGGCTTTATCAATTGGAGGAGGACATAATAATGATGTCTTAGACTATCAGTAGGAAAATTCCTGGCAGCAAAGCAAAGAAACACACCAGGATAAACAAATTATTAAAGAAACTAACTGAACCTCACAATGAAAGACATTCAGTTGGATGAAACATTTTAGGCATCCCTCAGTGGTTTACTACACACAAATTACTAAAGTTTTTCTTTTTTTACTGTTGTAACCATTAAACAATCTCCCCAATGTGTCTCCATCATATAAGTGAAGACACTTATATGGTGGAAAAAGAAGCTCTTTACTTTGAAATCTTTTGGTAATCTTTTCTGAATTACAACACACATGTTGTTGTAATTCCATATATATGGTGGAGACACCACTTACATTGTGTCTCCACCATATAAGTGGAGACAAATTGTTGATGTTACCATTATAAAGTAAGTATTGGCAAAGATCAATGTAATTTTCACAGGTGGCTGAAAGTAACTAAAAAGTTACTTTTAATGTAACTTAGTTACTTTCCAAATCAAGTAATCAGTAACTTAAGTTACTTTTTCAAGGAGTAATCAGTAATCCGATTAGTTACTTTTTCAAAATAACTATGCCATCCCTGCACACTGTACATAAAGCTAAATGCTAAATAATTACATGACTGAATTGTTGAAACCATAAACTTGTTTTTAATGAGATTAATAAATAAGTCATTGAACTCTTCCTTTTTTATATATATTGTTGTGGCATTTAGAAGTAATTTAGATAAATCTGACTAAAATCAAGAGAACATTTACTTAACTTCAACAGTGAGAAAAAAGTTTGATGTCTTTTTATTTCATGTGTATGTAATCTTCTGGTTCCAACTGTATTAATTCCGTGTTTTCTTTTCTTTTGGGGATCAATAAAGTATTTTGGAATCTAATTCCTACAGAGGCATATCAGCTGAATGCATCACACACCAACAGATCTGGTCCATCTTCCGACAGGGAATCTGCTGGATTGGAAAATGTTGGAAATCTTCCAGTTAAATATCAACTGGGATCACACAGAGACAGATGTATCAGTAAATAGGACACTAACTTAAAGTTAGTGAAACAAAGCTATGTATGTGAGCGATAATGGAATTTTGGAAGATCTTGATTGATGCTTAGATGTGAAGCTGATCTTATTCACGGATCTTAACTTGGCAAAGGTCTAAAAATCAGCCACTGTTCTTTCACATCATGTCTGCATATTTACAGTTTAACAATAATTACCCCACTGTTGCCAACTCAGCAACTTTCTTGCTATATTCAGCAACATTAGAAAAAAAAACAAAAAAAAAACAAAAAAAAAGCATCGGCCAAAATCAGAATGGACTGACCAGACATTTTTCAGATCAGTAATCGGCCAGAAAACCAAGTGTTGCACCCCTGTTCTTTAGTTCTTCATGAATTCAGACACCAGTCCTGAACAGTGTGTTCATGGCTGCAGGCAGACTACTCACCAAGGGTCACACATTTGTAAAGGGTCCACAGTAACAGGTTTATTTGATTCAAACTTAAACTGTGAATCTGAACACCATTTGGTGACTACAATGTCCAGCTGGAAGGTGGGGGACAGAGCCAGTATGGTTTATGGTGATCTTGGGTCAGCGCTCTCTAGAATAGGAACATTGAATGATGGTTTAAAAATAAAATAAAAAAAAAATCCCCTCTTATTTCCAGAATGCCCCAATCACACAGAGAGGACAGGAGACATCATCCATGTTGTACATTTGTTTTTTTTCCCCACAAGACCACAAACAGGCCAATGACAAACACACTTTTCACCATCCTCACATCCCGACTGAAGCCATTGTAACAATTTACACAATCAGGCTCTAAAAACAGAGCACATCACCTCATATATACAGCCTCATCAGTCCCATTGATCCTTTACAGTATTTACACATGTGCAAAACAACTAAATACAGTAAGTCAGAAGGAAAGGGGCGTCTAATAACAAAGACCTGACAGGAAGCCATGTCTTCTTCCACGACGTCTTCTCCAGAAGGTGAGCAGCAGAAACATCTCTACCCATCATCCTCTGCTCGATGGGTGGCCTACTTTACTTTAATCTTTGCTGCTTGTACTGAAAGCCGCAGTAAACGTTGCATTGTCCGAAGCACCAGATGTCCTGCATGGAGACGTGTAACTGAATGAGAGAAGGAATAAAAGGCCAACTTGGAGATGAATGGAAGGAAATTCATTTTTCTACCACAGCAAAGGAACCGCTAACACTGGCTGACCTTTCTGGCTTCCTGTAGAAATATGTTGAAGTATTACATTTAATAGAACAAAAATGGGTCTCCAGCATGATCCTCTGCCAAGTTCTGCAACAACCTAACAGGCTTTGGATTAGCTGCTAAGGAGATTGATCCAAATGGATTACTGGAAAACTGAGAGCCAAAGGAGATGCTGCGCGGTGACGGGGAGACGAGACCGAGTCAAACAGCAGCTTTGTGGAAGGAGAGTTCCTCTGGCTCATGGAGGAGCCCCCACCCTCATGGTTAGGGCTGCTGCAGTAATACAACACTGTCATCAGCCGATCCTGCCTCACAGTCCTCCACATCACGCAGCAGGGACAAATACAGATTGCTAAATAAAAGTGCTTTCACTGCGTCCCGGCATGTTGAACACATTCAGTCTGGAACGGGCTCAGACGGGATTATTCATGTCGCTGCCGCTTCAGGACAGGCGGCTTCTACTTCACATTATCAAGCAGCTTCTGAAGAAACACTGGAGTTGGAGTCACTTTTTTTAACCTTCATGGATCATTCGGATCTACTGCAGCTACTTACAGGCTCCAACGTTGTGCTCAGCAAAGCAACTTGGACTCTTCAACCTGAGGCTAAAAGAACCAGCAGCTTAAACCTCGTCACCAGGAGAGAAACTCTCTTCTAGAGATGCACTAAGAAACTGGCTGGTGACCATTTCTCAATTTTTTTGTCCTGATCATTGAACTCACCATCAGAAACCCAGGCGGTGAGGATTATGTTTGTTGTTACCATAAGATGACTCAAAGTCGGCCATCTTCTGGGTCTGTGTTTTAAAATCTGGCAGTATTTTTTTTTAACTCGTCCACTGTATTCAGTTCTGTTGCTCACATTGACCTTGGAGGAGATTCATCAAACTGGTGAGGTAACAAACTGACACTGAAGACACCTGGGGATGGGAAGAGGTCAACAGGTAATAGGAAGACTGACAGTAGCCGTTTTATCCTCTGGAGCCTTCAGCCTTGTTCTGGTGTGGTAGAAGATGCATTTGGGAATGTTGGGCTTAGGGCTGTAACGATTCGAGTACCTCGATTATTAAAATTCCTTGAGGAAAATTTGGGGTTAAGCCAGTGCTTCTCAATTCCAGTCCTCAGTGACTCCCTGCTCTGCATGTTTTACATGTGCCTCTATTCCAGAACAGCTGATTCAAATTATTGCATGACTATCAAGAACTGCAGAGGGCTGTTAATCACCCAGAGATACAATTCAGGTGTGTGGCAGAAGGGGAACACCTAAAACATGCAGGGCAGGGGAGTCGTGAGGACCGGAATTGAGAAACAGTAGGTTAAACCCAAACATAGCGTCATACTACTGTGACAACAACCGTCACACAAGTGGGTCTACTAGTGCTCGTCACCAAGAAGTGACGTTTTCTGTCCTCCAATCAAAGGTTGTGTGAACCAGTAGCTCCACCCTGACATTGCCATTGTCCCATAGACCTACAACTGTATGCATCAGTTGTATTGGTTGCTTTTACAATGTAAATGGACAAAAGAACATACCAAACTACATCAACCTGTGCCATACCACTCTGTGGAAACAAGGCACATGGTACCAGTGAAAGGTAGGTATATGGAAAGCCAAACAGTTTTACTTGTGTGTTCTGAAAAACCATTAAAAACACAAGCTTTGGTGAGCACAACGTTAAGGCTACATGAGAGCAATAAACCTGAATGATCTGGTCTAATCTGACACGCTGAGTGATGCGTTTAAGGCTGGGTGGAAAGAAAAGTGACTGTCCTGGAGCTTTATACATTCTGGTCAACTGGTTATGGGTGCATCTGAAGCCAGTCAACTTATCTTCAAGTTTGCAGTTCAGAAGCAAAGAAAGAAGCATACCAAAGATGAGCTCTTTTGGCTGGATGTCAGCTGATAAAAATGATTTCCACCCACTCAGGCAAACCAAGCAGCTAACAAAGGAAAAACAAGTCATGTTCAAGCACCAACATTTGGTTTTGTCCCTGCTTCGAAGAGCACGGAAAAACACCGATATCAACAAATACCACCATGATGAATGTTATTACCTGAGCTTTCGAAGCAGAACTGAATCTGACGCCAAAACCAACTCAAATCTTGATGATTTGAATGAAAGGAGTTTAGGCAGAACCTACAGAGGTGGCTTCAGAACACAACCCAAACACAGAGGTGGGCCCTTTGGCTGGATGTACACAGTAAAAATCACAGGACACCGTCTCATATTGCATTTTGTAGTTATCAGCACCGGGGTCATGGTGGTATTTGGAGACAAGCTGTGAAGTCTTGGCCGTTCTTTTCTGACTTTCTAGGTGATTGTGTTCTAGTGGCGTGTGAGAGAAAGCGGTGGCTGTGGTGATCTGGATGGCCTGAGACGACGCTGCGTTCTGGAGCAGCAGCAGCAGCTGTGGGTGTCGCACCTCTCTCTTTCAATATAAAGACACAGCTAGTAGAAGACTGGATGCACTTGGACACAGACTGAAGGTCTGACCAAGCTGCAACTCGTGTATTCTCATCACTCCCTCGTTAGTCATTTATTTTCATGGAAAGAAGGATGGGTTAAGAGCGAATGAAGAGATGTGTACATGTGCTCGATGGGAGTTCATAATGCCATACACACACGCACGCATACACGCACACGCACACACACACACACACGTCTATCACGTGTCCCAGTCTAACTCTCTGCAGGCAATCCGGACCAGTCTGAGCTCCAGTTCAAAGGCGTCGGGCCGCTCCTGGGGGTTGGCTGACAGCATCTCCCGGATCAGCTGCTTCATGTGGCTGTTCATGCTTTTCTTCCTGGCCGGGATCAGCAGCTCCATCTTTGGGTTCTCCAGCAGGGCCTCGCCCAGCGGTACGATCTCCGAGCCCTGCTGCACGTAGCTCCCTAGCAGCTCCTTCTGGGTCTCCACGTCCACAAACGTGATGCGCTCTACCATTGCCCAGAAGATCACTCCTAGAGCAAAGATGTCAGCCTTGGCTGTGTAGTGGCCTTCCCAGACCTCCGGGGCCATGTAGAAGTCCGTCCCGCATGCCGTGGACAGGAAGCATTTGTTAACGCTGGCCGGCTCCTCAGGGTTGAGCCCTGAGGCAGAGCAGACTTTGCTGAGGCCGAAGTCTGCCACTTTGAGGGTGGGTTCAGAGGAGCCGGTGGGTGTGCACGCCTGCGAGATGAGGATGTTGTCTGGTTTGAGGTCGCGGTGTATGATCTGGTTGCGGTGCAGGAAGGCCAAAGCGCTGCCCAGCTGCAGCATAAAGCTGGTGTTGGTCTTGCGGCTGGGCTTACGGGACAGCAGGTAGGCGTTCATGTCCCCTCCATCGCAGAAGTCCATGACGAACCACAGGTAGTAGGCACAGCACGGGTCAAAGGTGATCTCCCCCTTCAGAGATGTCTCCACCAGCTGCAGTACAAGACAACAAGAAAACATCTGGTAACATGACAGCAAACTGAACAAAGAGGAGGAAGCACCTGAGTCAGGCCCCTGTCACAGGTGGTCTGGATGAAGCTGAACTCCAACTGCACAAGGGTTCAATATCCTCCGAGTTCAGTGTGACCGTCCAATAACTAGTAAAAGGTTCATTGTCTGGTCCTTTAAAATGATTGTGATAGAATTTGCAGCCATAATTTTTACTAGTAATTAAAGATGTACTCATTCTAGGAAAGACATTTAGTCTGCCTGTGTGGTCTGTGCCAAAACTAGACTATTATTTTATTTGCTTTCACTGTGCCTTTTTGCAAGTAGACTATAATTTGTAAACAAATCATGTGGGTAATCATCCTTGCTCCTACTGAATAAACAATGGCAGGACAGAGCACATACCTAGAAAGAGCAAACTTTGGATATTATGCTTGCTATGTTTTTGTTGTGCGTATATGTGCTGTTATTTTATTTCAGTCCCATCAGTACATACAGTACTGAGTAAAATTTTTACACAGCGCCCTGCAACAGTGGCTCGTAAAATCTAAAGACATTTTTCCTGTAGTTGGTTCACATCCAGGCTGATCTGTATTCACACCTGAGGTAAGTGTACCAGAGTTCATTTAGAAGCTGATGGAGACCACCTCAAAAAGTGGGTGTGGTTCCGGATGTTTGGTCTGCTCCAGGGTTTACTTGAGTCTATTCACACATGCACAATGTACGTCCATTTAAAGTGGAGCAAATGTGTCAGGAGGATACACCCTTTGAGTCTAGTAGTTTACCTGGTTAATAAAATATGAGTTCAGCTAAAAACTATTCACACCTTCATTGTTAAACCTTTTTACCAAGTTAGAATCATAAGTTTTATGGTAAAATGGTAAATGACCTGTACTTGTAACAAGTCCACAGGATGTTAGAATAAAAGGGGGAAGAATCTAAATGCACAAGCTACAAAAATTTGGAAAACTATTATTCTCCTTCCATCTCAATAATGCATTGTTTGTGTTGCTCCATCACATAAAATCCAGATAAAATACACTAAAGTTTATAGATGCAACATAATGAAATAAAATAAAAACTTCCAAAGGAATGAATACAGTGTAATTTACTGTTGTCACCGATGTGCACTACAAAACTAATCTGCTCAATGTAAGAAAGAGGCCGCTCCTGGTGGAACAAAAATGGCTGCCAGTTGTTGCCATAATCCATGAGTGTCCAAAGAGAATAGATGGCCGTTATCCTACGGTTGTAGCAGTTGCAGAACTCCACCTCTTTATCATTTGCTCTTCTGAACACATGTCCTGGAACATTACAGTGTGCTAAACGAGAGGGAAGGAATTCTGGGAAAACATCCAATGCTGGCACTGCAGAAAACTAAATGAATGCTCTGACAATAGATCACTGAGCTGCTGAAAGGCTGGAATCAGGCGATTGAGGCTGCTGTCACGCAGCGGGGAGCCACGGCAACATGACAGGCTGCAGACAAGTCGACCAGAGAGAGAAGCATCCCCATCCCCCAACAGCCCATTGATCTGAGGCAACAGACTACACATATATATGAAGTGATACTGGTACATTTAAGCAGCGCAGCAAACCAGTCATCTGAAAAATACACACTAGCAGCTGCGCCTTGCAGACTGGTCAATGAGATGTTTAAACAATGCAACCTACAGCACAAACTAGTTTAAAACCAGCTCAACTAGCTTAGTGAATACATTAGTGCACTACGGTAAGTATAATGTTGAAATAAGATTTAAAAACTAAAATTAAAGGGTACATTCACACCAGCTCTGTTTAGTTCGCTTTAATCAAACTCCAGTATGTTTTCCTAGAATGTCTGGTTTGTTGGGGGTTGTGTGAATGTGTAAACTAACTCTGATATGGACACAAAAAGTGAACTCTGGTCCACCTTCAAACCTACATTTCAGTTCGGTTGAAGTGAACTCTGGGCAGTTCAAAGGCACAAATATGAACACCACATTCTGGATAAATACAACCAAAATAAACATGCAAGCCTTGCGCAAGAAATGGCTCACTGTCTTTTACCAAAAACAAAATAGAAATCCTACAACTGATACAATTTGACACAAATGAAACATTTTGTGAAGGAGAAAGTTGTGATCAGTGTCTTCTTCAAGGGTTTTCATATCGTTTCATTCAGTGGTTTTGATGCAGCTCTCACAACCCTACTATAGATAAACATTTTGGATAATGGATGGCAAATAATATTGTATACATTTCCAGACAGTAGAAACCCTTAGCTGCTGCATGAACTCTGCATTCTCACCTCAAGGTAGAGCGGCGAGCTGGAGCCGTGGTTCATCCTCTGTGCCAGCTGGTCCCGCTGCAGGATACACTCCTCCAGGTGGATGACGTTTGGGTGCTGGCTCTGAATGCTGCTCAGTGCCCAGAACTCCCTCAGGGCCAGTTCCACATTCTCTGGAGAGTGGCAGCGGATCTTCTTCACGGCCACCCGGGCCCCCGAGCGCTTCACTACTGCCTCATAGACCACACCGTAACTGCCGCGCCCCACCTCCTGGATTAGGTCGTACTTGGGCTGGCTGCTTACCATCCTTCCATCCTCGCTGTGGAGAAACATGACGGGTCTTCATCTCATTACAGGAACACTTAGCAAGACTACAGTAATACAAGATTGGAAAAACTGTACAGCTGATTTACGTGGTTTGACATGAATTAAAGGCCTACCATGGTATGCAAAATCAACAGGATAAAGAAGATGGTGAGGAAAACTCAAAGGATCTTCATTTAAAAACAGAAATCTTCACTTGGAAGGTAAAGTGAACTTTGGGAATTTGTTCCTTAATTTGATCTCAATGTCACAAAATCTCTGGTAGCAATATGATTCACAGATCAGATGCCAAACTGAAGTCAGACACAAAGTGAAAGGTCTGAAAGGAAACAGGACTTCCTATGGGGGCTGGGGGTGTTAGCTGCTCACTTTAGGCTTAGTAATGAGGTGATATCTCACATTGGAGCACCAGGAGCCAGCTCACAAATTTAAATTTATAATTTGTAAACAAAGTGTGCATTTATACAAATATTCATTACTTTAGCTACAACTGATATAATTAAACTTTGATGTATACTTAGATTAAAATTCATATAGAATTTCACATTCAAATTCATAATCAAAACAGCTGTTGTATTTTTGTAATGATATAAATTTTCCTATACTGTTTTTTTTTAACATCTCTTAAGGTAAAGAGATGTTGCTCTTAACCTCAAGAGTGTGACAATTTCTCCTTAGCTATCTTTTATCTCCCTCTCATTTAAATTTAAATTCATTTAATAAACATTTACTAAATTTGCCTTACAAATTGCTATGTGGCTCCTGTTAGTTCTATGGAGTAAAATTGCTCCCAGGATTGGAGACCAAAGGAAGAACAGTGGGCAGCTACATGCATCAGAAAAACCCAGTAATGAAAGGTGAAGAAAGTGTGAGGATGATACATTTTTGGAGTTAGAGTTGTTTCAGCTACCTGCTGGTAGGACTATGTCATATACCAATGCAAACAATATGTTGAGATTTATTACATTTGACACTAAAATGACTCTGAAAACCTTTAACAATCTGAGCCTAGTTTGCTAACATTTCTATTTCTCCTAATGGTCCTAAATGATTTTAGAGAAGGAACCCTCTGTGGAAGGTGGAATGAGGAGGGGTCATACAGGGGTCGCTGTCAGGCGTCTGACTCCAACCTTATGCCACTTGGATTGGATGGTTCGTCTCCATGCCTCCAAATGTCTGCTTTAACTCTCATGGTGAAGTTAGTTTTAGGTTGGATGTTCAATGTGTTTTAATCGTCTGGAGTGCTTGGTGGCTAAACCCGTCTAACAGTGGCAGTACAACAGTCCAACAAGCCTGTACAGAACCACGGAGAGATGATTCAAACTGAAACTAGCTTCACTGCCTGAGTTAAAATGGACATTTGGAGGGTAAGAGAAACTATCTAATGACCATGGCTTGATGGAGTTGGATGTTTGACTCCAACTCCAAACCTCAAGAACTACAGCAGGGGGTTCTTGAGGTTTTACATAAATATATAAAAAACGTGTTTGCAAAGGGAAAAAAAAAGAAAAAAGCAAAAGAAAAAATCAATTATGCAAACAAAACTGTTTGCTTACAGACAGGAGCTCAGTGCTTGGGGTCTGAAAACTATAGTTTGTCTGATAATGCTACCAAAGGACAAAGAAAAGCTTTAACCCATGAGACTGTGGGCGGTTGTACAGGTGAAGCTCTGTACAGCTACCAAAGAGTACGCTGTAAATGAGCAGTCAATAAATGAGCAGCAGAGCTGGTCTTCAGTTTCATAAGGAACAAACTATTACCAGACAAACTGGTTGGATGACTGATTATTTATGATGTTGACAAAGGGCAAGACAAGTCATTACACTTTGCTATTTTGCATTGTGGAAGAGTTTATATTCTGACCTCTGTCTTTATCACAAACAGTCTTATTGCTTTAAACACTGGCTGACAAATCTCCCAGCCACAGTGTAGTGTAAACTGAAAACGGTAACCAGTAATATGTTCCCTGTAAGGAAATGTGACGTATTTAAAAGGTAGCATTGCTAATCAGCACTGGTTGAACACTGGTCTGATGCTTGGGAGTGTACTTTCCATCACCCGGTTTTCTTTTTAGTTCTCTGGTCAGCAGCCAGATTTTTGAGTATTTTTCCCCAAACAATTGATTATCAGTTTGTTTATTAACAGATAGTGCAGCTGATTATAAATTACCTCTACTGTTGGATTGTGTAGGAGGTAACTGAGCATTGTTTTCATCAAGCTGCTGGAAGGAAGCTCAGAGTCCAAGTCTCAACTACACACATTATTCCAGTGATAAAGAACTCATCTTGTACATAATAGTATTAAAATAAAGTAGCCTGTTACACTGCTCTCCACCAAACAACAAGAATTAGGAGTGCACTGATTGCAGTTTTTTGGCCGATCTCCAATCACCGATCTTTAAAAATCCTGACCTGGTGATACAAATTTATTATTGTCTGAAATGTTGCTAATTATAGCAAAAAAGTCACTGAGTTGGCAACAGTAGAGTGATTATTGTTAACTGCAAACATGCAGACATGACCTGGTGAGCCGGCCTGTCAGTCAAACCTCTATGACAGGAAAGCAGTAGAGGACAGTGGTTGATTTGTAGACCTTTGCTAAGGAAATTATCAAGCTCATTTTAATTTAACATGCACTTAATTGATTAAGTGCTTGTTGTGACAGGCTTAGCTGGACTTTATGCTTTCTGCAACATTGGCTAATTAACCAAAGCCTTAAGAAAACACCCAGATAGGCTCCCCTGATAGGCTAAAAGGTTTTAGAGCTTTGGAGTCTCTGCAGTTTGCTGCGGCCTTATTTGACTACACACACACACACACAACACACACACAAAGCCAACAATCACTCGTAATAACTTCCAAAACAGAACCATTCCTGCTCTATAGCGTAGCTGTTGGAATTAATGCCTACTTGACCTGCTAATATACACATCAAACATGGCTGTCCTCCCATTTTTAATGTGTTGACCCTGGAGCTCCCAGCTTTGGGGTCAACCATGTACTGAATACCATAGAACAGCCTGCAGACAGACATGGTCCACCATGAGGGTTTAAAATGATCCTTTGTAGATAAAACTCCATGGTGCCGGTTTAATAAGCTCCATCTGAATTGGTTGTAAACTGTCCAGATCCATGAGCTAGCATTAGCCCTCACCACGTGATTTCAACTAGTGGCACTGCAGGTGAGAAGTCTTTTAGAGATTGGAGCAGCTTGAACAAGCAGAGCCACGTTTATATTGGGTTTCATTGTAATTGTGAAGATCTTTACATTCTGTTGTATGGAAAAACATTGTCTTTGATTGGTGACTGAAACTTTGAAACTTTACAGGACTCGTATCCTGAGTGCCTTACCTTTATTTTCCTTGGTAAGTTCTCGTTTACTCCAGGTGGTATCAGAACTAGACATTACGTTATATGAGAATGTTCTACCATGGTTTAGGTGACCTTTTAAACAACTGTTTATTTCTGCTAGCTCACTTTACCCTCCAATCACACCCAGCATGTAGCTAATCATCATAGCCTGGTTCACACAGCAAGATTCTAAAATCGTTGGCCGATTTTCAAAACCTGAGACCACACACAGACAGCAATAAAAAATCTTAGGCATAATAGGCTTGGTTGCACCGTGTGCGGTGTCCAGCTGCATAGAAAGACCAACACACCACAGAAATATCTCTGAAGATCATCTCAAGAGCCATCATGATAACTGGGACGTCCTTAAGTTTGTCGGAAGGGGAAATTTGGGACAAAAATCTTGCCAGGTGAGCTAGACACAAGCAGGATGTTTAAAACCTGGCAGGCACTCATGTTCAGTGCAGACTTTTCCCAAATATTATGATAGCTGGTTTTTTAAAACCAGTATGTTTATTATTGCTTTGATTGTTTTTTTTGTCAGTCATTTTTTTTCCTCACCTCTGATTAATCCAGACGCTTAAATGAAAGTCAAATGCTAATGCTACCTAAACTACAGCTAACTTAACTAGCAAGAGGACTCCTACCAAGCTAAAAATTATGTACATTTTTACCTTTCTATGTGTTTGAAGTGAAGCTGTGTGAAGTTGTGATCTTACTAAGAAAATTGAAAATGGGTAATCTTGTATCAATTTAGATGTGTGATAAATTGAAATCTGGACGATTTATGGTGACTATCCCATACAAAGAGAAAATAACACCCATGATGTTTCAAATTTAAAAGAAATCTTTTGAAACAGAAGAAACAACAGGAATGTTGGATGGAATGAAGCAACACTGTGGACCCTCAACACATCCAGCTAGTGGTGCTAAATATTAACCCTAATTCAAAAAACACAAAACTAGTTACAAAATTCTCCCCAGTTACAACTTCAAAGAATCTGCACCTATTGAGAGTCAATCATCAATAGTCATATTTCCATCCAATCGTCATGGGAATTTTTTAGCAAACTTTTGAAATGTTGCAAAAAAAAAAAAAAAAAAAAAAAAAAAAAAAAAAAAAAAAAAAAGGAAAATGAAAATTGGACATGCCTTTCCAGGTTGACGGTCCTCCAATCTGTGCTGGAGGTTTGGAACTAAGTCAGTAAATGTGTTTCCATTCCCTCCTTAGCACATTACCTCTTCCAGAAAAGCCAAAACACACCTTAAGAGAGAGTAAAATCTTCACTGTGATATTGAAGAAATTATTTCAAATTGCGCCATTTCCATCAACCGTTTCTAATATCAATATTTCAAAATGCTCATAGAAAACCCATTGATGGAAACATGGCTATTGAGATGTAACAGACCACAGTGATAATGCACTGGCCCACATGCATTAGTGTGAGCAGAACAAAGTGACAGGTTAAACTACTGCCTACTTTAGGCTGGAGAACTGCTTCTTGACGTTCTTTATCTGAGCTTGCAATAAATTATAATGAAGTTCAGTTGAAAACATTCTTTTTCCCACCAGGTACTAAACCAGGATGTGGCTAATTGACTTTGCATGTGGCTAACTGAACCAGGGTGGCTCATTGTTTTTCTGCTCCCTCCTGCGTTTTCTACAGAGTCTATGGTGAATGACTCAACAGTAAAGGCTCCACTTAAGATAATATGTATAACAAAGCAAACAAGCAACTAGATACAGAACACAGTGACACAATATTTACATGTGCAGATTAAAAGCCCCGCAGGCAGACAGAGTGCCTGGTCAGTCACTGTGGCCATCAATACCAATCCTCAGCAGAACAATGTGACCGTTACATGATAGCACACACATCAAACAGCGCAGCAATCACCACTCTGTTATAATGACACCGTTGGTCACAACAGGTTTATGCTACCTCACTGAGGCCATCATGGCGACATCTCTGTGTGCTCTGTATGCACCACCATCACAATGTCAAAGAGGAGAACCTGTCAAAACCTCGTTTTCACAATGAAAAGAAGCCGAGGGGCAGGGTGTGAGCTGGAGCAGGAGCATGACAGCTAAACACCAAACCACTGACACTCGCGTACTTTAATGGAGACGAGTGGGACAGACCAAAGAAAAAAAAGAACCAACATCCTGATTGAAGTGTGCACCAGATTGCTTGCAGGTTTTTAGGATACAAATCTAGGCCTGTCACAATAAACAATAAATCAATTAATAGCATGATACATTAAAAGAAACTCAA
The DNA here is from genome assembly GCF_001443285.1 of Poecilia latipinna. Taxonomy (NCBI): domain Eukaryota; kingdom Metazoa; phylum Chordata; class Actinopteri; order Cyprinodontiformes; family Poeciliidae; genus Poecilia; species Poecilia latipinna. The sequence continues at coordinate 118,035 of NW_015114312.1, read as the reverse complement.
AAATTTTCATTTGCTTGATTTATCGCCTTTCTTTCTCTTTTTACCAAAAAATGAATGATAAAAGTCATCAGTCTGGTGCTTCGGTTTCAATTATCCCTTTTTCTGAAAGATAATTTTGTTTCCAGAGACTTCATAATTCTGTTTATTTGTTGTTTCTGTGGTTTTGTTTACTAATTTTGGTTGTTTCAAGTGTCTTCCAGTTCCAGTGTTTAAAGTTTAACAAATTTTTTATCTATCTAAACGTTCCTTAGAATTTAAAGTTTATTGATCTTTGAGAATGTGTTCTTGTCATTATTATACCATTTCCATTATATTACTTGAAAATGGTTTCAAAACAACAATATTATCGTTTATCGCAATAAGTTCTAGGACAATTTATTGTTCAGCAAAGTTTGTTATTGTGACAGGCCTGGTTATGCCAATGAGATTAAGAATAAAAGATTTTCTTTTATAAAATGTGACAAACATGAAATTTTTAATGCTATTGATTTATTGAATTGTGTTCTTTCATTCCACAATTACACAGTTTTTAGGCTATAAGATTAGAATTGATAAAAATTGAATTCTGCAAAACAAACAAGGAAGAAAAGCATTTTGTGTTGACTTAACGGGTCACTGTTTAAAATGAGACATCCTGTCTCAATGGGACTCGGAAAGAATGAAATGATAGATTTACAAATAAAGAACAAATAACCTAAAACTAACAGTTTGTTCCGTGCCAAATGTTTTAACTGTGTCCTAAAATACAGCTGATGTCCTCCAGGACCTTCTAAGGTGGAAATGTTGATATCCACCAGGGAATTGTTCCTTCATAAGAATGCCTAAGCCTTCTTATCATATAACTCATTTTACTCCAAGGTTAATTCATAAGAAGGTTTGTTACGGACTCTTGGAGTCAAACTGTTCCATCTGTTTTTTTTTTTTTTTTTTTACTTTCATCATGGTGGGCTCTGACAAACGCACACATCTGTCTGCTATGTTACTGTTTATTATGCTATGTTAAGCTAACCTAGTTCACTGTAGAGGATGCCGAAGAAAATTATGTGGTTTAACAGTATTAAATTAGATCAGAATCATTTTAATAAACCAAATCAGTTGAAGGATCATTCCAGCCCGAGTTCACAACAAACAGATGGTTAAAGGAGCTGTTGTCTCAAGGTAGTGACATGCAGAGGGTTAATCATTTTCTGTTCAGAAAAAGATTAATCCTCAAACAGGAAGGCTACAGCCAATGATATTTAGCTAATATTAGTGAATTAATGACAGTTCTTGAGCAGAGTAAAAAAAAAAAAAAATATTTCAGCATGTATTCCAACCAACACTGCAACCCAGAGATCTGTAAATCAGGTTTTTACTGACTGACAGATTTCCAGTTTTCTCTGAGGTCTGGCCAGCTGGTCACACTCAAAATCAATGGATTCATTTCCAAATTTTTCCCGAAGTCATAAGAACTTTAGCTGTTTGCTCTTATGACTTTTGCATTTTATTGACCTTTCTGGACGACAGTGGAAAACAAATCAAAACAAGCTTTGATGCATGGGAATAAAAATAATCTTTCAGATTCTAACTTCCATAATCAAAGGTCACACACTCAAAGGAAAACTCACCCATTTTAATCCAAGGCTACTGATTTGTACGTCCTCATTTACACTTTCTGTATTAGTTATGCTTTTTAGATGAGATGGGGGAGATTGCTCATTAATATATATATAAAATATTATTTTAATACAACATAAATGTTACATTACTAATTCATAATACTGGTTTCGCAATATATATATATATATATATTTTTTTTTTTACCAGATATAACCAACATTTCCACCACTCCTCAGTAATGTTAAATCTGTAAGAGATTAAAAGTGCCAAAATTCAAAATCCAAATTTCAATTTGAAACAAAACATAAAAGTTAGCAAACTGTGGTCCTCCTTAACTGAAAAATACAGGACAGGTGTATTCACACCTTTAGCTGATAGATATGAACAAGATTTATCCAGAAGATGGAGTGCTGCAGGCAGTTCCCTTGACAGACAGCTAAGTGAACAGGCTAATGAGACACTCACCTCGGTGATTGGCTACCAGGCTAACAGCTATGTGGCCTGGCCCCTGGCTGCTAACGCGAGCTAATCATGTTAACAGCAGCTAACAAAGAGTCCAGCTTGCTCCAGTTCGTTCACAAATCTGGTTCTGCGTTAGCGTCGCCTCATTTAAAACCAAACATGCTCATTTCCCCTTACACTGACCCAACAGTGGCGAACAGAGGAGGTATCCATGCTAACCACAAGGTGTTGACAGTTTATTGTCCTGTGTACGTGCGAGTGCTATCAAGCAGCGTACACACCTGCAAGCCGGGTTGCCAGGTACGCACAGCAGACAAGACAATGGTGGACGTACAGCGGAGACAGAAGAGGTTGACCGCATGATATCAGGTCATGAGGCTCACCTTAGAGTCGCTTCTCGGGGGTTCATTGGTGGTCTACCTCACTCCCTCTGGCAGCCATTACAGCTGCACACACTCCGCTCGCTCAGTCAAGCCGACGAGGTTGTGTCAAACACTGGACGTCAGAGCGTGCAGCTGCTGCGCTGCGAGGTGCCGTACAGCTCACCGCGTGAGCAGCTTGAACAGCTTCCAGTCCCTTTCAAAGTAAAACACATTCGCAGTTCTATGTTTAATTTTAAACTTACGCTGCGCACGCTGTAGCATTCAAATGTATGTATTTCTATATGTTTAGTTAAAATTTATTTTAATCAAAAGATGTTTTTCTCAATTGCAAGGCAACAACTCAGTGTTATGGTTGGGCGACAGTTTTTTTTTCTGCAGCTTGACTTTTAGTCAGTACAGTTAGCTTTATTTAGCATCTTCCTCCCAGCAGCAGCCTCCCCAGACCTAACTGTCACTCACAGATAGAATACAATAATATGCACACCTGCATAATATTCTCCAATTTCTATCATATTGTTTGTTATTTCGTTTTGGATGCTGTGCAGCTGCACAACATCCAAAAAGATGGCTGCTCTTACTTTATTTTTAATTTCGAACTTTTGTTATGATGCATAACCGTGGCAACAAGGTATTTTTTTATTTATTTATTTACAACTGGGAGTTACTGATTAGAATCTCACAAGCTAAAACAAAAAAAATACCTGAACTCTGACCACAAATCCCAGAGAAGTTAAAACGAAGGTTTCATGGATGCAGGACAAAGAGCAGAGAGAGAAATGAAACAATCTCTTCAATGTATCATTGTGGCAAAGATCATATTCCAGACTCCAACATGTCTCTGCACAACTTCATAACCAAACTACCAGGCAAAGATTTAAAGAGGAACAGGAAAAGCAAATGATGTTGATTTGCAGAGGGTTAGGGTAACCCTAGACACCACAATTATTATTGTTACAGGCACTTCTGACCAGAAAGGACACAAACAACAAGGGGTGAGTGGAGTGGGAATTAAACCGGCAATCCACTGATTGCAGGGCAAACCACTGTCGCCACCGTCACTGTGGTGTTGCCCAAGCAACACATGACATTAACAAGATCATAATACAGCAACAGTCTTCAGTCAGAGGCCCCTTCAGGTTTGTTGCAAGACTGACCGCTACAGGAAATCCTTCCTGCCCAACACTTAATTTCTCTTTGATATACATAAAGCATTTCTGAACTGAATTGAAATTCAAAAGCCAGGAATTGAGTCCAAAAACAGTGGCAATAAAGCTAATGTTTAATTGCATTATTTCTAATACCCTATGCTCTAGCCCTATAAGCAACAATGCATAAAAAGCATTATTGCAATAAAGCAATAATTGCAATAAAGCAATAATGCTTTATTATGCTAAAGTGACGTGAAGTTCACTTTGAAATTCACGTCTTGGGTTCAAATGTTGACCAGTGATGAGCCTCTAGAACCTCCCTTCAGGACATCCAGACTGATCACAGCTAACAGAGCTGTGTGAAGCTGAGCATCTGCTCTTACTGTGGATCACTTATGCCCTCTGGTGGTCACTCTATGCTCTCCTGCTCCTAAAAAGTTGACGTTCTGTGACACTGGTTCTAATGATTTTAAAGCAAAACGGCCTCTGCTTTAACTGTTTGTTAGGGAACCACCACCACCCCCCCCCCCCCCAACAACAACAACAACAACAACAACAACAACAACAACAACAACAATAATAATAATAATAATAATAATAATAATAATAATAATAATAATAATAATAAAAACTGCTGGAATGAGCAAATGTGTTCAGTTTGTACTTGGAAATCTGATGACCTAACTTTGAAAACAAGTCTGGAACGTCCCCTAATGTGATGACTGCTATAGAAACATTCAGGTCAGCCTCACTGAGCCGCATTTTGTTTCCTTGGTGTCCAATAAGGTTCCTACAGCAGCAGATAAGCAAAATGTACAGTATGGGTGAGGGGCTAGTTTCATTATGTACTGTTTCTGTGTGGTTAAGTGAGTACAATGATATGTTAAAATTAATACATTTATAATTGCCGTTCTTTGAGAATTAGCCCAGGTTGGACTCAGTTTCCTCATAGATTTGATTCCAGTTTTAATTAATATCACCAATTTACTTACTTTATTAATGACTGAAAACAAGTTCAAAAACTGAATTCTGAATATATGAGGAATGGCTAGTGAATCTGACTGGCTTTCTGAAGCTGCACTGACTCAGGTAATTGGTTTAACTCAGCTCAGCTGCTGAAGAAACTCAGAGAACTATCCTGTTTGGCGTTGAAGCTTCACTGATGACAGCCCACTGCTGCCAGTTCGGATCATCTTAATGACTTTGTTTGACCTCTAGCATGTGGAATCAAGGTGAGTGGCACATGTCTGAAATCATCTGTTGAACGTCCCTCACATGAACTGAAACCCTTGTCACTCTGACACAGGCTGCAGTCAGGCTGCACATGTGATTACTTCCACTGGTGAAACCTTGAGCCACAAAGCAACATCATCAATGGCGCATGTCTGTTGGCTTAAGTAAAAAGAGCTTTAATATCCAAGAGAAGCAGATTATTTGTTGGGTTCATAATCTGCTCCCTCACTGTCTCTGCCACAGAAAGCCCACCTTGAGATTTTCCCCTGCACCGTCTCTCAGCTGCTGGCTGCTCCTCAGCTCTGCAATGACTGCTTCACTATCTGTGACTGTGAGCTCAACCAGGTGAGCCAGTTATTTTCAGAGGTCAGGATTTAGAGAGAAGCTGTTGCTCAACACATACTGTGGACAGTGAGCTTCACACAGTTACTAATGACAGGATTTACCACCTGTTAAAATCCCTCGTTGCAAAGGTACACTGGATAATTCAGTCCAATACAGAGGAGATCAACATCTGCTTGTAAAAGGCCTCAAAATAGCTATTTTAAAAAAAATAGTTTTTCATGTTGAAGCTCATTCCATTTTATTGATATAATACCAATTCACACCAAATGTTGTCTAGAGGCACTTTACAAAAAAGGTATTTTAATTCAATTATGTATACATTCCAATTGCTGGACTAGAGATCAAACAGTACAGTAAGCTCAATTTATTATTCAAATCCCAATTATTTATTTGAATTTAAAAGTTTCTGTGGAAATTCAGCAGATTACTTCCACCTACAAACGGTCTCGGTTCGGTTGGAGTGAACTCGGGTGAGGTTTGAATGATTATGTGAATGCCAAACAGGCGGCAGGCCACCCCCAGGAACCGGAATAGAGCGCAGGGCATTCTGGGTAAATACAACCAAACCAAACGGACTGTCTAACACTGCCAGGAGAAATGGCTTGTGGTCTTTTTCCAAAGAGAAATCATACAGCCACAAAAAAATTCATTCCACTCTGTTGGAGTTCATTCATTTTGTCTCTGTGCTCCACCAGGTCCGTTAACCAGCTTCAGGACCTGAACAGAACCCCTCGGTGTAAATTACCTGAGAAATAATGAGATTTGGTTGTATAAAAACAGGCTTTAATGCCAAAAAATGATCAAATGTTACAAGCCATACATGTCATACAGAATAGATACAGAGTTACATTCACCAGCCAGTGCTGGGCCTCACTGAGCTCACCTTATGGACGGAACCAAGTGAGGCAAAGACTGCAGCAATCTGTACCCTCCCTATAGGATATCTAATCAGTTTCAGTCTCTTTACATGTGACTGGTGGCACTCATGCATAAGCATGGTTATGTAAGCTGCAGCATGTGCGTGTAAGCAGATAGGAGAGGGTTAAAGAGATAGAGGAAAAGACGGAATCCATAGCAACTCTGTGTTTTTGTCCACATTTGAGAAGTGGGAATTTTAAGCTCAGTGTCTTCTTCAGAGTTTTTTGTGTCGCCCCCTTTAGTGGTTCTAGGTGTAGCGCCACCACAGGTTTTCCAAAGGGTTTGGTTCGTCTGACACAATGCAGTGTGAAAGCGAACTACATCAGCTGAAAATCTAGCAAATGCTGCAATTTTACTCCCCAATTTAACCGAGTCTACCAGACTATCAGCTGTGAAAACACCCATAAATGAATAAGATTTGTATTACAGACCAGTACACATAATCTGAGGGAAAGCAAAGCTAATTAAAGAATTTCCCTCAAAACTCTATTGTCCCAGTGTCTTTTATAGGTCACAGTCAGCTTTCCATATTGGGTGTTATGTCGTTAAGCAGTGATTTTTACTGGTGCATTTTTATGGCCATTTTTATGGCGGTCTGACTGTCCATGACCACATTTGGCATTCTTCCCTTTCCTTCTGGGTCACTCCAATAGAGCATAAAGGCTCTAACTTTAGACAAATCCTGAGATATTGAATACGAGACTCAATGTGCTATTAGATATCACAAGGGCAGATTTCAATGTTAAGCTTTTCATTTGTTCTCAACAGCATCTTGACATCTTAAGAAACATTTCTATAATTCTTTGCCGCTTTTCATCACAGCTTTGGTACATTTCTAATAGTAGTTCCTCCTATCTCAGGTGTCTATTGTTGGTGTCATCAGAGGATTTGCTCCGTTTGTGACCAACGTCCAGTACGCTGTGGACGACATGACCGGTCCACCCCTGAATGTGAAGCTGTGGGTTAACATGGAGGTCAGTGGTGTTAAAGAACATTTGGGGAGAAGTCAGATGGGCATGATTGGTGATATAAGATCTAAACTCCAATCTTTACAGGACTCTGCACAGACGACTGTCGCTTCTCCAGGAATGTATGTGAAGGTGATTGGAAGCCTACGCAGCTACAGTGTAAGCAAGTATGCTAGAGAAACAGGCAATAAGTACTAGGAAAATAAATGACACACTGCCATTTCTTCTCCTGTTTCAACAGGGACAGAGGTCACTACTGGCAATGAATGTCCGACGTATAAAGGACCTGAATGAGATCAGCTCCCACATGTTGGAGGTGGTACAAGCTCATATGCAAGTTTCCAGAAAGGTATACTCTCATGCATTTCTACTTCTTTGGAAATGTCAACTTTGGCACATGGGAACCTAAATTGCATAATTAAAGAAATGTGAAATTTCTTTAGAGTGTAAGGGTTATTGAGACTCCCTAAAGTGATTTGGGCATACTTTAGTGTAGATGTTGGAAAAATTGAAATCATGTGGTTTTGAACCGCAGCTGGGGAAATAAGGAGTTATGATGGCTGCTCCTTGTGGTGGTGAAGGACATGGCAGCTTAATTCCAGCAGCAAAATAACAAGAGGATGGAAATAAAAATGTCAGCCGAAAACCAGCTCTCCATGTCCTGAATGTGGACTGGCTAGGGCTGCATTGCAGCACAGCTAGCCACTGCAGGAAGTCTGAAAATTCGCAATTTAATACTCTTGTCTATTGTTGTTCTGTGCACATTGATTTTCCAGGTGTTTGTTTTTGGATGTTGGAGATTCTGTTGCACTTGGCAACACAACCAGAGGTTACTTGACAGTGCGTCCTAACATGCTTGTTTGCTACCTAGAATAATAATAAAAAAAGACTGTTAAAAGCCATTTCATAAAATTTAGACTGAACATACAAGTCATAGAAGCTGGCCTCACAAACCCCTTTAGGAAGTTCTTTATTAGGTGAAACTGACACTCAGATGTCCAGTGTTGATCCGTCACGGTTTCATTCGAAAAGGACCAATGCCTGTCACCTCTGTGTTTCCATCAGGTCTTTGATGTGAACATGAACACCACTGTGGCATCGCAGCCTGACTGGAGCAGTGGGACGCGTCCTCAAGGCGTTTTACCAAATGGCTTGTCTACAGTCCAGGGCCAGGTCAGTGACTGCAAAGAGCAAGTTCAGCTTGAACACTTTGTTTATGATGTTCTGTGTGTTGCATTTTCACATTATGATTTTTATGTACTTATTTTTTTTACGTTGAGTAGTTAACATACTGAGTCGGGTCAAATGTACTTTTATTATGCTGTTTGAAAATATAAGGTTATGGGTGCATTCACAGCAGCCCTATTTAGTCCACTTAATCGAACTCTAGCTCATTTGCTTCGAAAGTCGGATTAATTTGTTTAGGTGTGAATGAGTAACCAAAATCTGAAGTGGACCAAAATGGTGAACTTCGCAGCAGGTTTGACCAATTGGTTTACAGAAAATGGTGACTGACTTGGTGTCTGGTAACTGAGCTGCAGATGCTTCCATGCAGGTGGTAATTTGTGCATTTAACTGAGCAAGACATTAAATCGGCCACACTATGTTGTTTTGGCTAATGATCCAGCGAGTTGCACATCGTTGCATTGATTCTGGGTGTCAGTGACCATCTGAAAAAGTAAAACTAATATTCAGGTTTGTCAGTTCTCTGTCTCTCTCTCTCTCTCTCTCTCTCTGTCTCAGGTGTTGCATCAAATCCAAGTGTTCTCTGTCCATAATGATGGCATCAGTTTCCACGACCTGACAAGAAACCTGGACTATATTAGCATGCGAGACATTAGGTAACTGCAAACTAAACTCCCAAGCCCAATCCCTTTTTTCTAAAACATTGCTTTTCTAACATCATCATTACCGTAACCTGACATTAATGGCCATTTTAGACATTAAATGTTCCAAATGACTACAATTGTGGGAAATGACTGTATTTTGCATTAAATAGATGGATAGATTGGAAAAACCTGGACACCACAGCAGAGTTTGATGTGGGGAGAACTTTTACTCTGCCAGCATGTCAATGACAAGAGATTGCCATGACTTTTTATTTTTTTACTGGAGTGGGAAAAGTCTTTCAGGTGGCTGCAGTGAAAATCTTATCTGCAACAAATCTGCACCCAAATTCTTGGTAACACCATCTCTGATATCCCAGTCACTTTCTGGAGCAAATAACCGATTAGGTTAGACTTCCTCTCTTCTGAGAAACGAGCAGAGACAGGGACCTCAACAAAGGCTGCAAAGTCAGGGCATTTTAGTATGATTTCTTGGGATGTTTAAATCAGATGTGATTATAAAATGGTGACTGCATTTCTTTCCTTTTTACATGCTAGCAGCTGTGCAGATTGTTACTCTTATTACTATTTTTTTGGTCTTATCACTGAAATCTGCTAAATCCAGAACTGTATGTCCTAACTGGGGATTTTACCTGAAGCTGATACTGATCATTTTGTTTTTCGCTCAGATCTTCCTTGGCTTTCCTTGCAAGTGAAGGTCACATCTTTTCCACCAGTGATGAGCATCATTTCAAGGCAGCATAACTTCAGCTGCCTCTGGTAAAACAACACAAAAACTAGACCTGGACCACATGTGGGTGTTTTGTTAAACTGAATTGCAATCATTTTCCTTGTAAATGACTTCTAGATTGAAGTGTTTTTTTTCTTCTTCTAGTATTATGTATGCACCATTCCCATTTTAATTCACTTTTTTCTTTTTATTATGACTAATCAATTATTTAACATCAAATCAAACAGAGAGCACCTTGTTAGAGCTGTCAGTATCAACTTATCCTCCGACTTGTTTGGCCACAAATGTGTTGACACTGTAGCTTAGCGGTGCTATGAGACTCCTAGTGAATGAACGACATTCTGAAATGTCAACTTTGTTGATGGAGCAACTTAATAAAGGAGCAGTCAGGATCTATGTGCTTTAATATTTTCTTTCTGCCTCATTTAAACATGAGTCTTTACCTCAGACACCCCTTTGTGTCTTGACCATCTTCTTCTTTGTTGGAACTATTTTTGCTCCATTGTGGAATTGTCTGATAAAATCGAAGGAAATTGTCTCGAGTGTGGAGCGGAATAGTGACTCTACCTGTAATAGACAGTGACAGGGCTGTGAACTGCAGGTGAAGACTGACTTCAAAAGAACTAACAAAGAAAAAGAGAATCATGTCAGTGGAATCAATGTCTCTTTTTACTATTTTCTATTTTTAAACCCGTTCTTCTCTCACAGCCGGCGCCATCATCAAATATCCAAGAAACACAGAGTGACGAGACCAAAATGGATATGACTGTTATTAGGATTCATCTATGCTTGATATTTGTATATTAAAGTATAATCTATAGCTCTCTGTTGGCTGTGTGTGAAACGAGGAGGAGGAGGTTTAGTTGGTCCCTGGAGAAATCTCCTGCTGAGCTTACCTTCCTTTTATGTTTCCACTCTAGTCTGAATGCTGACAATGCTGCTGTCTATGCCACAAAAAGCCCTTAAGAGTGCTAATTAATAAACTTTATTTTATTTCTAAGCAAACTGGTTGTGATGGCACATGCTTAATGTGTCATTTTTTTCCCTCCCCCATGTTGATGAAACTGTCCTGTGAAGATCTACTTCCTGTCCTGGTTTGTGACAGCTCCAGTGTTGGAAAGATCTCAGCTCATCTGCAGCATTTCACCGCTAGATTTTCCTGGCTGCCATTCAATGTGTTCAAATGTTTACATACACCCAACATGGCCATTTATATTGATCATATTACCTTTGGGCTTTTAAAGATTCTTCAAAATCATTCATAGAGATGGCGAACAAGATTTTTCTAAGTATTTGGTGTGTTTAAATTCAAATAACTATTTGCACCTGAGGGGCAATTTAAAAAAATTGACAGTGGAGTGTGAAAGTGAACCGCCAGCTGAAAATGGAATAAATGTTGCAATTTGGGTTCCCAACTGACCCAAGTCTACTAGACTATCAGGTGAGAAAACAGCCTTACAGTGAAAGCCAGGCTGTAATTACTTTCCCTAAACCAAAACTTTGCTGAAAGTTTTTGTTCTTGCTCGTTTTAATAAACTGAGTTTAGCCAGAACTGGTGAAGCAGATAAAATGGATAAGACTTTTCTTCAGATTTATAACCAAATATTAGTGGGGATGTATGTTTTATATTTGTGTGTGTGTGTGTGTGTGTGTGTGTGTGTGTCCCACAATGTGTTTAAACTGGTGCACCAAAATCATGTTTCTGAGATTAATGCATCATCATCATTACAACTTGGGAAAAACGGCAATTCAAATGTATCATTAAAGGTCCAGAATTAATAATAGATTTTATTCATAATATCATTTATATCTTTAGATCACAAAGGACAGGAAACGGGAACAAAACAAGAAATTATAATGGAAAAAATGACTAAGTAAATGAACAGATGCATAAATAAGAGATTAAATCCAATGTCTAAGAAAATGTACCAACAATTTTGATAAAAAGAAATGTCTTAAGTCCTTTTTTAAAACAGTCAGTGGATTGTGGTTCCCCCAGAGTGTCAGGTGGGCATTCCATAGCCATGGAGCAACAGCGGAGAAGACCCTGTCTCACATGGTCCTCAGTTTGGAGAAGGTTTGAGTGGGTGAATGAATGAGTTGTGCTTTGTTGGTTAAGCTGTTCTTTGATATAGTGGGGACATTTCCGTAGATGCATTGAAGATGGAAATCTTGAATTCAGTTCTGGTGGAAATGCTTTGCCAGGGGAGGATGGAAGTGATGTGGTCATGTTTACTCACTCTGATCAGGATCCGAGCTGCAGAGTTTTGGAGACTCTGCAGGCTCTTGCTAGGAATCCCAATGAGAAGTGTGTTGCAGTAGTCCAGTCCGGAGGAGACGGAGGCATGGACCCGTTTTGTACCACGGCCATGATGGGTGGTGTCTGTGAAGATGTCCTGCAGCATAATGAGTGCAGTTCCTGTCCTCTGCCTGATGAGGCTGCATCTCATCAGGCAGATGCAGGAATGCACGTGTTGCAAGTATTGTTGTTTATCCACCAGGGGGCAACATGTGAACTGGAATCCATAAACTTTCCTTCCATGACTCCCTCAATACACACACGCGCACACACACACACACACACACACACACACATATATACCACATTCTTTCTTTCAACTTGTGTTAATCTGTTTCTAACTGTAGGAATATGTCACTGCGAGTCTGTGTGCAGTGAAACCAAGCTGCTTATCTGTTTGGAAACCATTTTATTTCTACAATGCATAGAGAGTTCAGCTGTTTTTTAACTGATTCCTTTAGTTGCATGTCAACTATGGAGGCTGAGCTCTTTTCTATTCATGCTGTGTGCATGTGTGTGCGTCCGTGCGTCCGTGCGTGTGTATGTATGCGTGTATGTGTAAATGAAGGAAACATTACACGTGTTCTACCTTTAGGGGTCTCTCGAGCTCTTTCCAGACCCTGCTGTGTAGCCAGTACTATTAAATGGCACCTCGTTAATCAAATCTGCATGAGTGCGCTCAGGTTGCCATGGCAATAATTATCAGAGCTGCCTAATTAACTTTCTCAATTGCTTAATGATATACGACCCTCTGAACTCCATCGTTTTTCCCCCCCTCTAATCCAAGTTGTTGTGTTTTTATTCTCCCAGTTTCTCTCCGCGGCGTTAACCCGTTAACCCGTGACCACCGACATAATAGAAGCAACTCTGAAATTAAATTCAGCACCACATCATTTCCTGTCGGCCCACGCCTGTTCTCTTCGCCTTCCCAGAGCTGGAACCGAACCGTGAGCTGCTGTGAATGCCAAACTCGGTGTGTCTCTGCGTGTGTCTGGGCCTGTACGGCATCATGTGTGACTCGCACGCGCCGCCTTTCGCTGTGACCTCGCGTGACAGCTGACTGAAGGTTGGGAGCAGCGTCCCTGTCGTCCCTGATCAGCCAGGCGAGACTATCCGAGACACGGCGGAGACAGGGGAGGGGTACCTGGTGACACCCACCCTGCCGTCTTCTGTCACAGCTGGCTCCAGTGAGCAGCCTCCTGTCAGCTGGCAGCGCCTTCGCCATGTCGTGTCCACACCGGTCCAAGTTTGTCTCCGTTCACTTGTCATACTTTGTAGCTGAGATAGAGAGGAACGGTGTTCAGATTTGGACCTCTATGCCACAAAATATCCTTATGTTCTGAAGGCATTCAAAAGAGCTAAGATGATAGAGTTTTGTTATTTTTTTTTATGTCTGACATGTTTTTAGAGGAAATATGGACATAGAAGAGCTATCATAAACGTTGTGCCTGATTCCTGCATTTCTATCTTTACCTGTGAAATTTGCCAAGATGGCTTCTTCTTTCTGCAGTTCGCTTCTAAAAATGTTCGAGATGTAAGAGATTTAATAATGAGTTCACCTGAAGCCACCACTTGTTGATAGTATTTATTCAAACTGCATACAGCACACTTATTTTGGATATACAGTTGAAACCAGAAACTTTCATATACTTAATAAAAAGACATACGCCTTTTTTCTCATTCTCTGAGGTTAAATCAGACCAAACTTCTATTTTTGTCTCAGGATTACTACAGTTATTTCTTTTAGCTAAATGTCACATTAATGAGAAAAATATTTATTAAATCATAAGCTTCCAGGCATTTCCTCAGTATTTAGTAGCATTACCTTTGAACAGTTTGACTTGGGTTTCTCCTGATACTTTGCTGAAGTTCTGGTCCGTTCCTCCCGTATAACGCTTTATCAAGTCTAGAGGACCTGATAGAGCAAACTAAATGTTTGCAAATTAGCTAAATGTTAGTTTGCATTTATTTAGCTTCCTATAGATGTTTAGTTGGAAATATTCAGTTAGAAAACTAAATATTAATTTAGCTTTCTAACTGAATATTTTACTTTATGAATATTTTAACTAAATATTTAGCTAGAAAACTAGTTAGTTTTCTAACTAAATATTTGGCTTTCTAACTAAATATTTAGCTTGTGAATTAAATATTTAGGTTAGAACTCTGACATTTATAAATGCATCAATAACATGGTGAAAAAAATAACTTTGGAAAATGAATGCCCTTTTTTATGACAATCTAAATAAACCAGAAATGTTACTGTTAAGTTTTTTACTGTGTAACTTTACAGATGGCGACCCAAACCCGCCATCATGTTTCTAGAATTTCTCTTTTATAGGATTCATATACACACAACAAGAAGGAGCTTTAGGATTTCAATGCATGGTGTAAAATTATGGAACAAGTTTAATGAGGAGTTAAAGTCAAAATTTAATACAATTCAAAAGGACATATAAGGAGGACATTTTCAAAAAATATAGAAATATGGGTGAGAGACGGCACTAAGGTGCATATGTAAACTGAGGCATATGAGTGTGTGTGGGTATGGATGTGTGAGTATATAGCAAAAAAAAAAACATAAAAAGGAAAATGAATTAACCTATGTCAAGATTTTCCTTTTTTAAAATGTAATCATAACTGAATCACTATCTGAAAACATGGCTTGGGTTTATGGGGAAGAAGTTCATAAGTTTTTTTTTTTTTTCTTCTTCCTATTCCTTATCGAGCATGTTAAAATTATTGTGTTACAAAGATATGTCTCTTGCATTCCTTGTTCATGTCTGTTATTTTATACTGCTATCATGTTTGAAAAAAAAAAAAAAAGGTAGATAATTTCAGCTTCATCCTCTAGCCACGGCTTCAGACCTGTAGTGAATTCCAGGCGGTTGGTTGTGTTTGTCTTGTTGAGCACTCTGCACGACTCAGACGCTTCCCTCCAGCCTGAGCTGTGGGATCAGTGCCGGGTCAGCAGACCACAAGGCCTGGAAGAGTTTGTGGGATCAACTCTGCAACCACCATCAGGAAGTTTTAAAGGACTGGGTCAAATCAAGTGTTGGCAAGAAACATTTAATTAGTTACAGCCAATGTCTGCCATATGTCTGGAACGGCCTGCTGAAACTGTGCGATGCAATTCCTCCCTTTCTTTTTTATATCCCTCCTAACATAATCTCTCACAAAAAGCTGTACCTCTCCATATACGGCTCTTTTCCAGAGAGAAGTCCCACCCTTGTTTTAATTGTAAGAGCTTTTGTTGCTTTGAAGGCAGTGAAGAAAAGTGTCAGGGGAAAGATTATCTGTGTACCACCTCTGCACTGCATCACTGTGTATTTTCCCTCTTGTGAGTGGATTTCATGGTTGAGAGTGGAGCTTGAAATAGGATTAACAGTAGGTGTCAGGTAGTGCTAGCTAAACCTCTTTATGTCAGGTGTGGCGGAGAGAAATCTGTCACTGCGTCTGGCTGAACCCTTTCACCACTGAACATCGCTGGAGGGGAAATTTTTAAATATTACTGAAACTGTATTTGTATTCATCTAAAGCCTGCAAGGCAGGAACAACACAATGGAGTGGTTTCTACTTATTAAAGGAATTTAAAAAATGTGTGTGTGTGTGTGCTGCAGCATTAGAGAGCCTTAACACGCACTGCCAGAATGCATACAAAATCCAAACCTTTTGTCTTCCTGAGATAAATGAATAATCCCAGAATATTTGGGTTGTTTGGTGTCTGACTGACGCCGTTAGGGCCCAGGAGGACGTGTTCCTACGGTGACCATGAGCACGGTATGGGGTTGATATGCCCGACCGATTGTTTCCAGAGCTTCCACACGCAGACGTTAAGTTCTGCTGGGAACCAACAATTTCATTTTTATGTAAGTGAATTGGTTGGAAATACTTGGCAGGGCTGAAGGGACAATGATAGGAAAAAAATAAATTTCTCACGAAACAGTTTGTATTCGATAAGTGACTAATCCAAAGTAGAGAGTCTCTACTGCAAGCAGATACACTCATTGTTTGAGTTTGTAAAAAGCTAAACATTTACAGAGTCAAAACTGAAGCCTAGTCGCTGTAAGCATTCCACTCATCCATCTTCTTATCACCTTTGATCAGCTTCCATGTTGCTCCAGTAGAAAGGCATTCCTATAGAATGATCCTTCCAGTCCTGTGTTTCCTTGTGTGGATGTTGTGCCCAGGTGACGGAGATGTAGCGTTGTTCAGTTCGAATGTAATCTGATCTGACCAGAGCACCGTCTTTCACATGTTTCTGTGTCTCCTGTGTGGCTCACTGCAAACTATACACCGTACCTCTTCTGATTTTTACCAACAATGACCTTTCTTCTTCCATAATGACCCGTTTTTTTTAAGTGCCCCCTCATACTCAGACGTACTTCACTCCGCAGAGGTTTGCACGTACTCAATGTCGCACTGGAAACTATGCAGAGGGAGCAGTGTTCACATCAAACTGTTTTGGATGAGATACAGAGCTGATAAGGTTGACAGTCAAGGGTTAGAGTTAGGGTACTCTGCCACTCTGTTCTGCAGTAACAGGTGTGTGGTGGCTGACCTGGTGGAGAAAATCAGGGCGAGGCATCCTAGCTCCCAGCTAGTTCATTTAACTTGCTAGCATCCATTTGGATTATGGGAAATGAAGAAATTTGACATGAAAAATGCAGGCAATCAGTACATTTGACTATGAAATCCTGACTGCAGACTGTGTGTGGAGTCTGCATGGTTCCCAGAATACACACAGCAAGTCAGAGTAAGTGGGAGATTTAAGAGCGGTCCTGTCCAGAGACACTCCACCTGAACTGGATATCTGCAGCGCCTCCAGTACCACAAGGCTCCTGTCTGCTTCTCTGATTAATGTTCTCCTTGCCGGTTTAGCTGGACACCCATGGCTTCTCCTGATCGGTCTGCTGTGTTCCTTGGTCTTCATGATGCTGGTTGTTCTCTAGAGAACATCTGAGCCCAGAAACAGAACAGCAGTTAGACTCGCATCCATTTACAAACAGGCGGGTTCTGTTTACAACTAAGGTGATGTTTTTAGGGCTGTTGGCTGGAATGCAATTTTTAGGAGACTGAATACAAAGGGGGCTGAGTATAATTTATACACAATGTAGATTTCAATTGATAAAAAATGTAAGTCATCTACCTTTTTGTTTTTTGACTTCTTCACTGTGTCCCACTTGGTGTTGGGCTTTAAAATCTAAATGAATAAATCAAGAACGTTCAAGGGGTGTTGGAACCTTCACTGGCACCATAAAGACTCTCTAGCAATTTTATCAGATACATCCAGTTTGTTCCGCCTGGATCCTCCTCTGCTTTAATTCGTCCTGGCAAAGATTCCACGATGCTTCAGAGATGTACAGTCGAGATTTAAGCTCATTTTGAGGCGACAACGCCACTGTGGTGGTGAACGTCCATGATGAGAATCTCCTGCTCCTTCACATCCCAAATCGTCTGTTGGGTTCAGTCTGATTCCTGGAGGATTCTTGGTGGACAGTGAAATTTTATGTAGTGGTGCAATTATCACATGACCAAATTTATTCATCTGTGATGAATAACAGAATCACTGCAATTGCAAAATTGTGTTTTTTCCATATTAGCAGAATATCTATCTAGTTTTGTACTAATTTCTAATGGAAACAGCTACTGCTGTTGGTCCATCTCCATCTCTGCAGGATGAAAGTTCCTCTGATTGGTTTATTTTTGATGAACCTGACTAATTGTTGCTAAATGTTCATGGCAGAATATGTATAGTATTTACAGTAACTGGGGTAAACTGCCAGGGATCATGCAGAGAACCAGGAGGTTCAGCTTCATGTGCCTCCTGGTTGCAGCACTTTGAAGGTCTTCTCATGTTCAGCCTCATTGTTTCAGGGTGGTGTGGAAACACCAGGAGCAGGCCGATTCCCGGGTTTTTGATTGAATCGAGTGACACAGGTGAGCCAAAGTGTGGGTGCAGCTTCGCCTCATTATGAACACATCCCAACGTTCCGATCGGAGCCGGCTCTGGCAGCAGAACCATGTTACTCAACAATTGAAAGCCTCAGGGTTTCCCAAGGTAGGGAGTGGCGGAACCCCCTCCTCTGGTAAACACATCAATAATTCTGCAGGTTGACTGACTGGCTCAGTGGAAAAGCCATGAAAACGAAGGAAGGGAGACCTGTGGAGAAGAGGCAATTAGTGCTCACATCCAGTCTTGGAATATTCAGCAATATAATTGAGCCGCTGTTGGTGATCCAACAAACTGAAGTCAGTGCAGTGAGGCAGAAAAAAAATATATCTAGCTGTTCTACTTTACCATAAGTGATTCATTTTAGATTTAAGGAAAACTTTATTTATTGACTTTATTTATTTAATCAATTACTTCATTTTCCTGCCCTGACCCAGCGAGGTTTCACCTGGAAGGTGAAAGCTGCAGGCAGGAGAAGCTAGCCTAACTCGGCTGCAGAAGGAGTTGTGCCTGTAACAAGTTGCCGTGTCATGATGTGAGGAAACGATGTCAAAACAAGACGCCGCGGTTTGTGTCACAACAAGTCTCCGTTCCTAAACGGCAAAGTAGGTCATGTTAAGTCCGACAAACCCACGCACATCTTTTCAGAGCCTGCTAGCTCTGTGGACATTTGGGAGTTTTTGTGGTTGTGTGAGGATTATATGAGCAGTCAGTGTTCTAACTTCCAGTGGATAACATTCTGAGTGGAAATGGATTTCTATTGTCTTGAAATAGCAAGTGTGTAAATTTTTATAAACAATATGTTTTTGCCAGGAAGAGCCAGGAGGAAGGTCATAGAACTGTCAATCACACTTGTGTACTTGCTGCTTAGTCCTTACCCCTTGCTTTCAGCTAATTAGTATAGGCGCCGACGACAGTGGATAAACAGTTTTCCTGGAACGGTAAGTTGTTGAGCCTCCTTTAGCAGCACTTACTTTCTTTAAACATGACCAAACTAATCTTCTATTAAACATATTAATTTTTAAAAATTAAGTTGTCTTTTCAGAAAAGATTATGTAACATTTTCAGCTCTGAACAAGTTTTATTCAGCTAGATTGAGGGCAAAGCGGCTCTTTGGTTTGTAAAGATTGCAGACCTCTGATTTAGGTGTATCAGAGTGAATACACACAATAATTTTTTTTTTTTTTTCATTTTTCTTCCATTTTTTTTAATCTCCACTCTCTCTAGGCCTGTCACACAAAATCCCAATAAAACCTCTTGCAGTTTGTAGTTGTATCATGAGAAAATATGAAATAGTTCACAGAGTGAAAACCTCAATAATTTGAGCAGAAAAGGACACATTCCTGCTCGAGAGGACACGGTATTCCCGACACTTCCACTCCCGTGTTTGCTCCTCTCCATAAGTTCCTGTTTGCGTCCAGCCTTGTTTATGTGAGCATGTGTGTGTGTGTGTGTGTGTGACTCACATCGGTCGTACTTGCGCTGCGGCTGTGCATCACCTACTCGTGATGACGAGGGCTTTGCTGTAAGCCACAGCTGAACACCCTATATCCACCCTGCTGGCACAGCATCACTGTTTTCATTCCATATTGTAGGAGTCACACCACATTCCTCTTACAACTCCTCTGCAGCACATAAAACTCTTCTGTGAAAAACCGCAGGGCCATGTGTTTTGAATTTTCGCTCTGTTTGTTCCCATTTACAGCATCTCTGTCTCTTTTCTTCTGATCTGTCTCTCCCTCACGCAGACACACACATGCATGCATGCACGCACACACACACCTCCCTCCTCTTCTTGTTGATAGGCCCATTTAGTCCTCGTGAAAGCATTCCATTTAGGTGCATTTGAGGTTATGGTTGTCACTGACAACCGGCTGTCAGAGAGCGCTCTATCTTGCGTTGGGGCTTTCCGGAGAGCGATACAACACAGAGCAGCCATTGATGGAGCCTGCTTTATGGACTCAGAGCCACCAAAGGCAATGGGGTGTGACAAAGACAGCGGAGGGAGCTTACTTCTTTGACCCGACCATATTAAATCACATGGTTTGATGATTTGTATTTGGAGAACAGAAGAATGAGTCTCATCCAATAAACGTCAAGTCAGGATCAAACTGCGAGCTCCTTTTGAGACTGGAATAAAACCCTTCAGCCCCTGAAATGTCTCCAATCTGGTAAAGATTGACAAAACGTCATTCTGTGTCGGCTAAGATGTCGAAAATGCTGAAGACCAAACTTGGCCAATTGGAAGCATGGGGCTAAGTATCTGCTAGGTGCTGCCGATCAAATTAATTGATTAACCAATGGTCACTAAAAGCACAGCTTTCAGGTTAACACAATGTCATAGTGAACCAACGGGTCATAAAGTGTGCGAAGATGTGACAGACTCTCTGATACTTAACTGGTTTGAATCTGGGCTAAAGAACAGGGACTTGTTTGTGTCAACAGGTAACTTCTTATTGGAGCAGACAGAAATTCTACATTTAATTGTATATAAAACATCTCAGACGGTTCAGTTCTGAGCTCAGACATTTTAGTTCATTTATGTCACTCCAATTCACAACACGTCATCTTAAGGCACTTTACAAACAGAGGGAATCCAGTCCAATCATGTAGACAGTTTTTAAGTCAATACACACCTGGTTAAACAATGCAACACATTTCTGTAAAACTTGAGTAGAGATGCAGGTTAGTATGGTACATGTTGGAAATGAAAATGGTAATTGTTTGTCAGGATCCTAAGGGATGATATTTGTCCAAAACCCGCGGTGCTATGGTTCACTGCTCTCTGTCAAGCATGGTGGAGGAGGGTTCATGATTTAGGTGTCTTGCATAAAAGTGACCCAATTTCTGTCAAATATCAACTGGCCTAAACTGTGTGATGAACTGATTCGGCAATGTTTAGTGTCTGTAAGTCTTCAATGATGTAGCTATGTTTGGAATAATAATAATAATAAAAAAAGCTAGATCCTTACTTAGACAGCTTAGAATGTCAGTGGAGGAAATTTTCCTTTAAACTCATTCACCTACCAGTCCCTCCAGGACACAGCGATGTTTTTCTTTTTGTGATTGCTGCGGCCTAAACTCACTTATTTTCTGGCACCTTTTTCAAAAAGTTGCAGAAGAGTTGTAATTTGTTTTTAAGCTTTATTTTTGCCATAACATTGTCTTACAAAAAAAGTTTACATTGCTGCACATAAACTTTACAAAAAAAGACAAGATTCTAACATAGTTAATATTTGAAGAACAAATAACATTTTCAAGCACCTTCATGAAGTAGCACTTTAGTACGTATCAGAACAATACATAAGTTTAGAACACATTGTGCGGCCCTATTAAGCAGCCCCACCGAGCCCACATAAGCGCGAGCCGTTAGCCTCGCTACTTTAGCCTGGTGCTAACTCCGGCTTTACATCTAGCTCAGTAATGCAGCTATACTGAAGCACCTTTGTTCTGTCATTCCGTACCCATCGGAGGCTACTGGCGTTATGAGTTATACATTCTAATACTCAGTTTACCTGCGAACAGAAAATACAGCGGTTACAGTAGCTGCTCCTAACATCCGCTGCAACAAGCTGTCCTCTCGGTAATGGCGGACTCCCTCAGCCCACCAGAGCGTCACCCGCTGTTGCATATGGTGGTGAGCGCCCTCCGATGGCGAAACCCAAACATTGTTAACTATAATAAATTCTAACGCTAGTTTCTGGCTGTGAGTGATCATCACAAAAACAAAATGAGGGGCTACTAGTTTCATGACTCACTTTCATAGTGCCACATCTGCATCACATTGTGATGCCGTAACTGTGCAACCATGCAAAGAACACAGTGGGACCATGGATAATCTGTACTGAGTTTTAAAGGGTCTTCTGGTAGGTGGGTAGTACATAACATTCAGTAATGTACTAATCAGACATGAAAGATTCCCAAGGTCAGGAATGGAAGCCCAGACGGATCCGTGGAGGACTATCTGGGTCACCAGCTCTACCACCAAGTGTTTTAAGCATGCAGTGATCTGCTGCAACTGCACGTTGTGGTGGTTCATCATCGTTACCATCTGCACTGAGATGGTAAGCATGAGTGAGACTGGCATAGCATGCAGTGGCACAAAATTTAAAACAGGAGTCCACTTGTGATGGCTATGGTGATAGTTTTATGCTAGAGTTGGGATTTCTTCTATGGCCAGCTTCAACCTGTGACTGTTTGACTCCACAGGAAAAAACAACAAAAAAAGCCCTAGTACAAAAACTCTGACTCATAGAAAATGGTTTATGTACATAGGCATAAAATGGCAACAGGTAGTAAATGTGGAATCGTGAGCCATGTTTTACCTGCACACACATTTGCAAGGGCAAATTTTCAAACAAGTGGAATTTCAGTAATTTTCTCCCACAAATGCGTCTCTATAGTCCATACAAATAATTAGAGCTGATTAAAGCAATAATAAACAACATATGAGTTTTAGCCTTTG
Source organism: Poecilia latipinna (assembly GCF_001443285.1). Classification (NCBI taxonomy): domain Eukaryota; kingdom Metazoa; phylum Chordata; class Actinopteri; order Cyprinodontiformes; family Poeciliidae; genus Poecilia; species Poecilia latipinna. The sequence continues at coordinate 95,688 of NW_015114312.1, read as the reverse complement.
GCTTACTAAGAAACAGCAGCAGAACATTGTAAAGATGAGAAATATATCTTTCTCATCTTTACATATATATATATATATATATATATATATATATATATATATATATATATATATATATATATATATATATATATATATATATATATATAACTTTAAACCATCTGAAGCTATAAGAAGTCCGTGCTAATTGATTTGATGACCAGTTATTAAAACCAAAAACAAAGCTGGAATAAGTCCGGTTTATCTTTAATGAGAAAAAAAAAAAACAAAAAACCTGAATTCAAACACGGAGTGATTGTCACGTTGGGACAGAGAAAAAGAAAAGATGACAACCTGAACGTCTGTGTTTGAATCGGGCTGTAGTATGTAAATGACTACCTTTGGAAATGGGACTGGGGATATCAGCTCCACCACACACACACACACACACACACACACACACACACACACACACACATGGAAGCATGCACAAAGAGCCGGTCCCTCCTCCCAGCCTGGAAACCTGTTCTGGAGGGAGTGACTTGATCCAGGCGGCGTCCAATTATATGGAAACAGCACTTGTTCCACTTTATTCCACGCTACAGTTAAGTGGCTTGAAGCCTTCAGAGACGCACAGGCGTGCGGTATAAAGCGGAGCAGCAGGCAGAGAGACGCTCCCCATGTGACATGTGCAGGGAAAGCTGCAGACAAAGGTAGAAGTCTCTCCGCACGCCGAGTGATGCGGAGACAGAGGATGCTCCAAATCAAATCCACGAGGAGCTCTCTGGGTTTTTCTTGTTTTTTTTTCTTTTCTTTTTTCTTTCCCTCGTCTGGAAAATCCTCGGTTCAACATAAATGATTCATGAGAGCGCGCTTCTGTTTCTGAGAGAGTAATAGTGAGTTTCAGCTGAAGCCAGGGAACCTGCAGGAAGGCAGGGCCAGAATCTCGGAGAGAGTCAGTTCATCTGGGAGAGTTTGATCAGGAGATCAACTGTTGCTCCGCGCGGATGTCTGACCGCCGCCTGGTCCTGGTCGGGCCAGCTGGGACGGAACAGAGGCGGATTTTGCTCCTGATGCGCCGGATACACCTTTATCTGTCCTGATGTGATGCCACATTGTTGCACTGAGGGGAATGAGAACATCCCACACCACGGCCGGCTGCTTTCCACGCTTCATCCTCTCTGTGTGTGACACACCATAATCTGCCCTCTCCAGGGAGCGCTTTTGGACACTCTGACCCTCAAAAAGAGGCGCAAAGGCTGACAAGCCTCGCGTTAAAGTGACCTTGCCGGGTCCGGCGGCGGGGATCATCATGCTGATGATGATGGAGACCAGCGGCATGGACGCGCATCAGGTTGATATCGATTCGGACTTCGAGCCGCATGCTCGGTCGCGGTCGTGCACCTGGCCGCTCCCGCCGTGTGCCGAGGGCTTCCCCGGGGCAGAGGAGGCGAGCCGCGGGGGTCTGGCTCTGGCGACCGTCAAAGCGGAGCGCTACGACGTGCCGGCGTGCCGGGCCGACAGGAAAGGCGGCGCGCCGGCGGAAATCAAGCACCCGGCCGGCGCCCCGGCTCCGGTCGTGGCCGCTCCCGCTTGCATGTCCGGGGCTGCCCTCGACGTGGCCGGCCAGCTGCGCAAAGCCAAGTCGTCGCGCAGGAACGCGTGGGGAAACCTGTCGTATGCGGACCTCATCACCCGCGCCATCGAGAGCGCACCGGAGAAGAGGCTCACCCTGTCCCAGATCTACGACTGGATGGTTCGCTTTGTTCCTTATTTTAAGGATAAAGGCGACAGCAACAGCTCGGCTGGATGGAAGGTAGGCCACGTGAAAACAATCCTCCTGACACCACAGGGGGACGCTGACTATATTTAGTGAGCCGGCGTCTGCAGCAGCACTCCCTTTGTGCATATTTTAGAGCCACATAATTGACCCCTGGCTCCAGTGATTTATGTCTGTAGCGTGTCTCGCTGTCTCTCCACATGACACGGTGTGTGGAAATGGGCGTGAGCGCGCCCGTTTCAGGGTTCACTGAGTTCGTGTGTTGAGAGTTCGCATCCTGTGCTTATAGGAGCCACCGCAAGGAGACAGATTCCCATACTTTCCTTTGCTGCTGGAGAGGCGCGCGGTGGCGCATCGATCCGGCCTGCTGTCGGGTCACGCCGGGGACAGCGAGTGCCTCGGGCTTCTCAACCTTAAGCTGCACACCAGTTTAGGGTTTAATGCTCAGCCTCCCCCCTCTCTCTCCTCCCAATAGTCTCCACCAGATCCTTTTGTCGATCTGTTGCGCCGTCAAATTACGCACAGGCTGTTGGAAAAGCATGGCGCAAGCCAAGTGGTTTGAAAGCACAATAACAAGAGATGATGACGCCGGTTGTTATAGTAAACAGATGTAACCTCGGATTATCTCTTACATTCAAATTAATATGAGGTTAATCTAATTGATTGGTCGCTCTAATCTGCTTAGATTTACCCGCCATTCGGTGTTGGGATTAGCAGTCTTGTTTTCAAGGCACAAGCTGCAGCTTCCCTTCATTCTCATCTTTATTTTTGTTTTCCAAAGTTCTCCCTCTGGGATTTTTGCACTTCAAAGCAACAAGATGATGAGTATTACTCAGTGTCCTGATATCACATGGGGTAATAAGAAATGGGAAGTCTGGTTTGTGAAGGGGCCAGTAACTGGGGAAAGTAAAAGTAAAAGTTTTTTTTTTTTTTTTTTTTTTTTTTTTTTTTTTTTAATTGCCCCTCCTCTCTTTTTAGATTTTT
>NW_015114312.1:78255-89754 GCF_001443285.1 Poecilia latipinna | reverse complement strand
TTTTTTTTTTTTTTTTTTTTTTTTTTTTTTTTTTTTAGTAAATGTCCCCTGCTGCCTTCTAGAAGTTATAAAAAGAGTCTTTACTGGAGTTGTACACGTCTTTGCTTTGTGTTGATGTTCAACTGAGATATACAAGAGGTACTCTGGGATTTGGAATCAGACTCTACATCAAGCTATCTTGGTCTGGCGTAAAGGTGGAATGGAGCAGAAGACGGACAGATTCAGGACTTTATCTGCAGTAAGAACAGCATCACTGTATTCAACTGTGGTGATGGAGACTCTGGGTTGAATGATGAAACTCTCGGTTGACTGGTCGGTCTACCTCCCAAACATCACCTTCACTCATCAGAGATGAGTTGTGACTTAAAGATAGAAATGATTCCATTCTGATGGTTCACACCTAGAACAAAGCTGGGTTGCTCCTTCTGGGTCAGAGGTCAGCCACCAAATGGTGAACCCTGATGGTGCAGTGCATGGAGAGACAGGTTGGGAGTTCATCTGCAGTAAAGCAGGCGCTGGTTTGGTGCTTTGCAGTGAAGAAAGAAATAATTATTCCAACCCTCATTTATGGTCAGATCCATACATCCACTGAGATCAAGGACCCAAGCAGCTGGACTGAGCATCCTCAGGTTGACCTATAAGATAATGAGTTCATATGGAGGAGGCTGGTAGTAGGACCTGCATGCTGAAAGGATGCGGCTGAAGAGGTTCAAGTATCGGAGCTGGATGGTTCCTTTCAGAGTTTTTCCAGACTCTTCCACTGGAAGAAGATATCATGGCAGACTCAGACTTCACTGGAGGAACTAGATTTCCATTTTAGTCTGGGAACATGCTGACTATTGAGCGTTTTGGGGGTTCAGTTGAACAACAGTCAGATGAAAATAATCTCTATCTAAACAATGGATTTAAAGCAGGAGTTTAACTCTGCTTTAAATCGAGGGTTAGGGTAGGGTTAGGGATGTTCTGATTGGCTGTTCAGGAGAGGAAGCTGATTGGTGTGTGTGTGTCGGTGACTCTTCTTGGGACAAAACAACACAACACAAAAACACTCATATGACAGACTTTAACAACAATAACAGCCGCAGAAACAAACGAATACAAGAGAGTGAAGGAACACACAGTGTGGACCGGAACACTGGGTTATGATGGATGGATGGATGGATGGATGGATGGATGGATGGATGGATGGATGGATGGAATCAGACTATGTTGGCCTTTGACCCAGCCTTTGGCCCAGCCTTTGGTAGAGGTCATAGTTCAGGCCATCTGGTCCTGCTCTCTCTCTCCAGGTGTCCACTTCCTGTGGAGGTGTCAGGCTGCAGCGCTGCAGCTTTGGATTCACACATAAGCACACTTTTTGTCCTCAGTGACAGTTGATTTATTCCTTTAAGCGGAGCCACAGATCGTCAGAATAAGAACGGAGCTGGACTGTGTGCTGGAGTGGAGTGAGTTTGGTCCTGACTATGTATAGATTCTCTGAGTGGGTCTCAGTAATTGCAGTCAAGTGTTTGTTGTTGTAGTTGAGGTGGGAGGCTTTGTTTGGTCAGATGAAGTGAGTTCACTCCTGTAGGTGGTCACAGTCATGATGGTGGTGGCGGGGGCGAGGGTAAGAACTCTCTCTCTTACACACACACACACTCTCTCTTTCTCTCTCTCTCTCTCTCTCTCTGTCTCTCTCTCCGTTTTGTTCATTTTAAGTGGCTGTGTGTGTGGCTGGCTGAGTGGTGCTGTGGCCTGTCTGCAGGCTGTGCAGCAGGTAGGAGCGCTGACTGCACCTGAAGGCTCCATGAGGCAGCCTGATGAAGGCACGCTGTGGGTGTACGGCAGCTGTAAGCATGCTGACACACAGACACACACACACGCACGCACACATATGATTACGTGGCTATCTTTGTGGGGGCTTTCCATTGACTTCCATTCATTTCTTCAGCCTAAACCTTACCTTTACCCTTTTCCTAACCCTAACCATCACATACCTAACCCTATCCCTAACCAAAACTCAATTCATACCTTAGCCCTAACTCTGACCCCTGACCAAAAAACAGGGTTTCCCCTCGTGGGGACCAGGCTCTGGTCCCCACAAGGAGCAATTGGTCCCCACAAAGTAATACAAACACACGCACACACACACACACACACACACACACACACACACACACACACACACACACACACGCACACACACACACACACACACACACACGATGATCAAATATTGTCATAGAAACACGCTTTGTGTTTGAGCCAGTCAGAGCAGACCTGGATGGACAGTGTGGAGCTTCTTCTCACAGTAAATCAAGGTTCGTCTTGTCTTGTCTTATGAGCTGGATGTTGTGGAGCAAAAATATTTCTATGCTAAAAACAAAATGCAAAACTACTAAAAGCGTCAGAAAAATTTATATCAGCAGTCATCTTTTTTTTTAACCAATTTAAGGAGAGAATATTTAAAGTATGTAAAACTGAAGTCAATGAGCATGAGTGACTCGATGTTAAATACACTGAATCGTGGAGCAAGTCAGAGACTCAATGCATGTAACTACTGAGCTGAACTTGATTGCGCTGTTTATCTGGTTGTTTGATTGGATCAAATTTTTGGATGCACTGTTTGCTACACTAAAGGAATGCTGTTATTGCATTTTATGTAACAAAATGTCTATTTTACTAATCAAAAAAAGAAATCAATTAATTTGTTTATTTGCATTGTTTTATGTATTCCTGATATTGTACAAAAAAAGCTCAAGTGGTTAGATGAAAAATTTGAATCTTTACTTGGAAAAAGCTACCAAACGTCTCCCAGTGCATCTCCTTGCCCTGCATGTAAAGAGTCAGCACTCATACTCATGGCCATCACCTTGTTACAGTGAGAATGCTGGAAGCAGAGAAGGAAAACGAGATGCACTGAACACTTAGGGAGACAGAGACAAGCAGGAAAAAAAAGAGACAACGCAATACCATGGAAAAAAGGTATTATTTGTTCTGCCAACTAAACCTTTCTTTTTTTCAATTGGATTCCAAATTGAGTGGGAGACGAAAAGAGAGAGCGAGAGAGAGAGAGAGAGAGGCGGCGAGAGAAAAAGCTAAGAGCGGGTGTGTGAGTGGTGGCGGTGGCCCCTGCTGCTGAGCACATTGATAGCAGCCTGAGCGCCTGTGATGCTCCAGCGCCAGCCCAGACAGAGGGGAATTGGTTGGAGATGGTGGAACAAGCTTGGAGGGTTCCCTGTGCCAGCCGGCCTGGCAGCGCGTCAACACAGAGCCCTCTGAACTGCTACACAGTTATTGTTATTATCACAAAGAGGCAGCAGAAGGGGAGGCAGCTCTTGAGTTGGCGGGCTTGGCGCTGGCTTTATTGTAGGTGGAGACAAGGAAAAGAATTTGGAAGGCGAGCAGGGTTAGTTGTTAAACGCAAGACTTGACTAAAACCCATCCGATCAGTCCTGAAAATGAAATGGGAAGCAACTCAAAGAGAGAACTGGTTGCCCGGTTAGATGACAGAAAAGTTTCTGAACTGACATAGCTGCAGCCCGGGATGTAAACAAGGGACGGACCGTCAATGGAGGCGGGATGTTCGTGGCATGAAGTGAGTCATCCCGCGGTTGGAAGAGAACATAATATTCTCACCATCAGACCTCACACTTCAATCAGCTGGAATAAATCAGCTGGAACAAAGCGCTGAGAAACACTCCACAGACGGAAATTCCAGAGAGAAAACCGAATCCAGACACGAAGCAGTCGGATCTCAGGAATCGTGCCTGGTGGCGGCTTGTAAAATGTTGGCCCAGATCGCGTTCTTTCTGTGTTGTCTAACAGAATTTCGGGGAGGCAGGAGGGGGTGGGATAAAAAAAAAATCCTGGTGTTTGGCTCAAGTCAAAAGACCCAAACTAAAAATACAATGCTTGTTTCCTCAGTGTCAGTGAAGCATAACCGGACCGGCACATGATGGTCCGTAAACAAGAAGCCTTTGAGCCATATCACCTCAATATGAAACCCAACATCTAGACTTCAGACCACGAGGGCCAAACCCATCAAGAAGAAAGCACTAAGGCCAAATTTCATTTATTTATTTTAGTTTAATGCCAATTAAAGCCAATTAGAAACTATTTTTGTTGTTCTTGCCAACCACATTTGATTCATTCCAGCAGGACTGGGATGATACAGACATAGAATCTTATACTTGATATTCTGTGGTAGTATAGCGATAACAATAAAGATCACGATAAAACTACTTATTACTCATTTTTCATGTAACTGTTTGACTATGTTCTTGAAAAACATTCCCATTCAAACAGGCTTCTTCAGGACGCCACTTTCTTAAAAAAAAAAAAAAAAAAAAAAAAAAAAAAGCCTGATCTATATCAGAGTAACTGCATTTAATGTTAGTCAAACTCACTGATATTTATTGACACTGTCATGGAAGAAACAGTAGATGAAGTAGCAAAAGTAACAATCCCAATCATATTGTCAGATTTTTTTTAATGTATTTATTTTTATTTATTTGCTTTAGAAACCCTTCTCCTCAAGCTTAAAGGGAAATTTGAATTCTTTGAAGGCAATGCTGATAAATAGCTGCCATAGCTGCCACCTGCCTGTCTCTTTAAAAGCGGTAACCAGTAGTTACCGCCATCCTCTTAGTGACACAGCGGTGGCTTTCAGTGGTTTCAGGAAATCACAGTGTTTTTCACACTTCTTCAACGTCTGATTTGAAGAAAACCGAGTCCACAGAAACGCTGCACGCCAAATATTTGTTTGATTTCCCAGTTTGAGACTGACAGCTGAAAAGTGAAGCAGCACAGGGGGAGTTCCTCTGTAGTCACTCATCCTCACGTTCCCCCTCCATCAGCGCAAGGTGGCATCAAAACCCAGCCGGATCCCTCTGGAACGCAATCATGCTGTCAACGACTGAGCTGCTTCATAAAGTATTCACTCCCCCCACCCCAACTTTCCACATATTGTGCTCATTATGAAACACCACAGTTTGAATAAATCATTGTGCTCTTGTGGTGTGTTTATTTTGGGCTTTCTGAAGCTTCACAATGTTTTGTGAGGAGCGTTTTGACTGAGAGCGTTGTCCTGACTGTCGGTGCAGACAGGATTAAGTTTGGAGAACGAGCGCACGCTGATGGATGTTTTGCACAGATGTGAAAATGTGCTGTGCGTATGCGTGTGTTGGCTTGTTGTTGTGTAGCTGAGGCCTGATGGGAGTCAGAGTCCACCGGGCACGGCTCTGGTTAATAATTCAGTTGAGGCTCATTATTAAGGCAGCGCAGATCTCCCTCTGATTCCACCTTAATTGCAGGCAGGATGTGCCTCTCAGACGCTCTGAGTCTCTCCTTCTCCAGTCTGCTGCGAACATTCAGCAGAAAGATCACACACCACTCCGCTTTGGCCCTGCTAACCCCACAGTGGGCCCTCTGCCTCTGGTCCAGCCGAGTTCACGTAAATGGACATTTGGAGATGATCTCGGAGCTTTCAAAGAGTATTGACTCAGAGGTCAGGAATGTGCTCCGATTATGAGTCACTTACATTTTTAATTAGATCTTTATGAGGGTTTCCTCCTTTCACAGGATTCAGCAAACTGAGATTGATTGTGGGTAATCAGTCACACGACAGCCGCCTGGTGATTAATGCTGCTGCAGAGCGGTGCTGGCCGTCTGGGATTGGGGCCTTTCAGGCCCAAATGATGAGAAACCAGAGAGGAGCTGAAATGTGACCGGAGCTTTGAAGACGTTCGTCATGTTCCACCCACAAACTGGTTCATTTTATTAGCATTTGATAAGATACATCATCACAACGCAGCTCATAACTGAAGGAAAAATGCTCAATGGATTTCATGTTCAGGTGTTTTAGTTCATGTCTCCACCAGTTTTGAACATCTACAGATGGAATATTTTGTCCATCTTTGCTTGTAAAACAGCTCAACCTTGGTCAGAGTGGATAGAGAACATCTGTGAGTTTATAAGTCCCAACGCAGACTTGGATTTAGGTGTGGTCTTTGACTAGACTGCATTAATAGGGACCTTGTTGCAGTACAATTAGTCACCTTTAACACTCTCCGACACTCCACCAAAACTTTGAAATCGTCTCTCATTGACAAAAATCTTGTCCACCTCTCCTTCTCAACACCAGGCCCAGATCGAACCACTTCGCACAGAAGTCTATGAGAAGTCTCTTGTGATTGGTTGGAAGTTTGTTGCTGTGTTTAATGGAGAAAGCAATTTTGATATTTTGCTTCAGCTAATCCGCTTCCACTGGTGTTTCAACATGAATACTATGAGGAGCATCTATCAGATGCAGCAACAATTATGTGAAAGATTATCAAGTGGCTAAATACTAGAGATGCACTGATTCCCTTTTATAACTTCTGATACTGAAATCTGAGACTTAATATCGGTCGATATTGATCTGATACAGAAAAACAACTGAATTAACTTTAAATGTTCTTTTTTTAAACACAGACATAAATGTACTGAATCACCAATTGATTTGATTAACTCAAATCAATTGTGATTGATTTGAGTGAAACAAATCTATACATTCACAAGCTTGGTCAAACATGTAAAAATAATAACTTTAATTGTTCAATCAGTGAAATTAGGAGTAAAACAGCCAATGTATAATAATAAAGAAAATGAAACTGACTAAAACAATAGGTTGACTACTTTGGTCAAACATGTAAAGGTGTACAGCAACAAACCTTCTTTCAAATGGTTCAGAAGGTCCACTTAAGAATTCTGAATATAATGCAGAATAAATAATAAAACATGATGTTGCTCGGAGCACAAAGAACATAATTAGACTGAATAGATCTGCTCTTATGGATTTGACACATTGTCACCAACACCCGATCTAGAATATTTTTCAATATCGGAGCTGATACAGATATTAATATCGCATCTTTACTAAAAATGCCTGGATGGAAATTGCAAAGTTGTTTTGCAATTTCTGTGTGCAGTAAGGTGTAGCTCTGTGTGACCGTTTTGTTACCTGTATGCGTTGTGGCGTGATGAAGGAGGGCTGTTGCCAGGTGACCTGAGCCGTGTGTGTGAACACGAATGTCTCGCAAACACACAACGGCACGTTGGGCTTCCGGTGAAGTGCGGTGGAGCTGTGGAGTGTGTTTTGTTCTCAGTGTGACTCAGTCATGCAGAGGTGATGCTCAGCATCAGTCAAGTCACATTCACTTGCTGACAGTTGAATCCATTTTCATTAAAGAAGGCTGCTTCTGCACTTTAACTGTGGTTGATAAAAGCCACTTGAAAGTAGAAACCATTAGCGTGTGAAGAGTGGGATCATTTACTGTTTTAACCAGAGTTATTTGCCTGCTTCCTTTGTCAAACGTCTGTTTAAACACCGGCTACACTGTGAGGATGTCTCTTAACAATGTCAAGCCGAGCCCAGAGGGTATCTTGTCACTAAAGAGTATTCTCTCCAATGAATATTCATCAGACCACCACATATTTATACAAATTACAATAAAAGCCTTTCATGCTGAGTAGGAATGAATTACAACCATGTCATTTTAGGGACGATTAATCAAACACCACTTATTGCTTTAAATCATAGCTAAAGAGATTTATATTATGGTATGTAAAGATCAGATAAAATGTGTGCATGCCTGGGTGTGTGTGTGTGTGTGTGTGTGTGTGTGTGATGGCAGCAGTGTAAGACAAACTCTCTGTGGAATTCTGTGTCAATTTGATGAAAATAGGTCAGGATTGAGGGCATGACGTTTAGCATTGTGATCGCGTGACGCGGTCGCTTTGCTGACGACGACCTCGTATGAACCCCGGACTCTCCCTGTAGCCCACTTCCACCTCCACCTTCACCCCACCCCCAGGCCAATCCACGGCGATGTGAACTCTGTCCTTTCATCCTCTGTCTCAGTGCCATGGCTCCACCAGCTTCAAAACTCACCTAAAGAAATTTAAATCTGAAGGCTGCAGATTAAAAAGCCTGCTCTCCTGCAGGATTTGCACTCAATTCCAAAAGAGACTTGGCCTTGTGGAATTTATTTGATTTAGATGTACTTTTGAATATTGTAGCTCTGCTTCAGGGAGAGAAAATAGATATTTTATCTGGATGATACTTCAACTGTCGCCACAGTGCCCTATTTTAGCATGCAGCCTATGGTATGTTTGGTCACCATTATATATGTATGGCTTGGTTTATTATATTCTATCTCTCATGACAGCTGTGCCATAAAAATGTAAAAAAATTCAAGTAGACCTGTGCATTCAGACAAGCTAGTGCAGTGTTTGTCTACATCTGTGACAGCCTCTCCCATGTTAGCCTCTGATATAAACTGTATAATTGTGTAAAAGTTAATTTAACAGCAGTGAAGAAAAGATGAGATAGATTTTTTCTGATATATCACCAAAAATGAAAAAGAAATAGTTTTATCACCTTAAGGACACTTAAGGTGATAAATCCACGGAGAACTTTAGCTGCTGATTAGCCAAATGCTAATTTAGCAAAGAAATGTGTATTTGCCTTGTAGCTTTCTCCAGCTAACACTAGTCAAAATCTGCTTGATGCAGAACTTGGACCAGCAGGTGTTTCTCAGGGTTTGCATCACATACAGCAGCAACAAGTACAGTGCTGGTCAGTCTTACATGATATTTTCTACAGTACAGAATAATTGTGTTTTTTTCTTTCTTAGTACAGATTTGGAAATCTTTGATATAACCCAAAGTGAAATAAATTAAATTAATTAAGAAAACAGACAAAAATCAGTTCAAATGTTGTCTTGATCCAGGTGGTAGTGCTGTTCTGGGCTTGTTAGCATGGGGTTGGTGCTGCGTCAAACCTGCCTTTTAACCCTCTTAGTGAGAACTTTTGTTTTCTTTTAGAGGTTTTATTTTTGTAACTTTCCTTGAATTGAAAAGTTTGCATGCATTTGGTCAGTATCAGAGATAACTGTCTTTTAATATGTATAACTTAGGTCAAACCGTTTGGGTTCACTTCCACAGGTTTCTCATATGTAAAGTGCCCAAACCTGGACTGTATTATTTTGTCTAAGTTTAGTGGATACAGTACAATTATTATTAATTGTTCTTTTGTCAAATAGCAAAGACAATACGTCATATATGCAGTATTTGATTAAATGTTTTATTACTAAAATGTAAATATGGAAACACATATTGTATGTTTTTTTTAGCACATGCAAATTGTTGCTTGATCATAATAGAAGACATATATACCAAATAGTATGTGAGGCACATACTGGCTTCCAGTGTTATCTTCCTCCTTCATCATCCTCCACTTTGTGAAGTAGACCATGTCTCCATAACTGATTTATTAGCTCCCTGAAAGTCTGACTTCATCAAATCCGTGATGCCGACAGTCATATATACTGGCCACCCCAGTCAATGTGAGCTTTTAATAGCTGCATTAATCTGCCTGTTTAACGGTGTTGTTGAGCGGGAGGTGGTCACTGAAAGACGCGGCACTAAAAGATGAGCTATGGCCTCTGATGGCCAGTGACGGAGGGACAAAATGAAAAGCAGTGAAGCTCTGGAGGAGAGTTGAGGATTTCCAAAGGGCCTTTTTTCAGACGGGGCAGAAAAGAATAGCAATTTTCCATGGTGTCCCTTTCAGATATATGAGACAGCAATGTCAGTGTGCGAACATGCCCAGAGTGACGTTTTATTTGTCTGCACTGCTAGATAATTTCAGTTATATGTCCTGAGGATAACTCAATGTGCTGTTTCACCTAATTAGCATAGTCAAACATGTTTAGACTAATCGTCAAACAACTTTTATAGCCCTCCACATGTACACCAGAGGTGTCACTTTGTGGCGTGTTGTTATTTTCTGAGTACAAGAGAACATAGTGCTACTTTTTAAATCATCAACATGTCAATAAAAGACACAGGCTTTAGGCATGTGTTCCCAGCCTGTTATTCTGTCTTCATCTCAGGATATTAGCATTCTATTCATGCAACATAGACATTTTACTGTCACCACATCAAACTTGACACTGTTCCGAATTTTTCTAATTCCCATCACTTCAAATAAAACAAACCATAACAAAGTCATTTAACAATGTGACTTAAGTGTAGAAAAACATTAACCTCACCTTGTAACAGGAAGCTAAATGTTTGGGTTGAAATAAAGTTCAGTTCAGGGCTGCACAGTGGCGCAGTCAGTAGAGCTGTTGCCTTGCAGGACCTGGGCTTGATTCCTGGCCCCCGGGGTCTTTCTGCATGGAGTTTGCATGTTCTCCCTGAGCATGTGTGGGTTTTCTCTGGTTTCCTAGAGACTTTCAGGTGTAAACATTTTAATCCACGAATGTGTGGAGATAGGCGAGAAGTTATGTGAAACTTTGTTATTAAAAGGAAACAGCTTTACCTCAGTCACTAGCTGTTTCCATTGCAAATGTGCCCAAATCTTTGTCGATATTTTGCTAATGTCGAAAAAAAAACAACACAATTTCACAATTATGGTGTTTCCATTGGATAAGAAGTGAAATTAAAATCACATGTGAATAAACTTCTTCAAGTAATACTAAGTTATTAAAACAATGTAAACATTTACATCAGATATATCGATAATTCATCATGGCTCTAGCGCTCATCATCCATCAGCCAATCAGAGGAGATGTCGGCGTCTTATTCAGGCATTGGAGCAACAAGCCCTGCCTACTTGGGAGTGGCTACATATGCACCGTTTTGGGTAAATTGTTGTTGGTGATTTTACTGAAGAGTTATGGATTCAACATGTTGGAATGACACGTTTTATGAACTAATAATAACACTGAGATCAAATAAAAGATGTAACAGCACCCAACAAAACAAACTTGAGTAGCATATGATGAACAGATAAAAGAAATAAAATGTGACTAATATAAAGCAGATGCACTGCAGTGGACGTAAAAGCCAGGTAGGTTGAAATGTTCAGTTTTAAATTAGCCTTTAAAACATCAGCAGCTGCTCTGAGGACCATAAAAGACAAAGAAGGCCTCACAGTCAGTTTTAATGATGGATTTCAACAGAAGACCTTTACTAGGAGAGCTCTAGTTTACACGCCAAGAAAATCTGTGTTTTTCAATGGCAGACAGCCTCATTTCAGCAAACTAGGCTGCAGCAGCAGGTGGAGAAGGTGTAGCATCAACAAGATTAAGCCAGTCCTGTTTCTGGCATCTTGTTCAAACCTCTTTGGAAGTCTGGTAGAAAATCCTATTGGTTTTGAAACTGCAACCTTGGTACCACTAACTGACCACATGTCATAGCAAAGCAAACGCTTAAGGCAGAAGTAGATAACATTTATTAAAAAAAAAAAAATATATATATATATATATATATATATATACATATATATATATATATATATATATATATATATATATATATGTATATATATATATATATACACACAGAATTTTTTTTAACCTATTTGTTAAAACTGTCCCTATGTGGTGACATAGGGACACCACATAGGTATCTTAATGCCGCTAATGTGGCGAAAAAACCTATAGATACTTAGCTTCTTCAGGTGCATAA
>NW_015114312.1:63231-75114 GCF_001443285.1 Poecilia latipinna | reverse complement strand
AGGGACACCACATAGGTGTCCCTATGTCACCTATGTGGCATAGGGACATAGGGACACCTATGCCACATAGGTATATTATGACAGATAATTTGTGGAAAAAACCCCTAGATTCTCTGCTTCTTCCAGTGCCAACTAACAACCAATCAGAGCCAGGAGGAGGGTCTTAATGCTGTCAATCACCCCTTTTAATCCTCCCTTGCTCTCTGCTATGCTAGCTAGCATGGCCGGCACGATGGCAGATGAATGGTTTTACTGTAACTGTAAATTGTTTCTCTATCATTGGCACATTTAGTAGCGACTGCATGAGGTTGGCTGACAGCGCTAAGACCCTCCTCCTGTCTCTGATTGGTTGTTTTCAGTCGGGTGCGGTTCATTTCTTCAGATATCAATAATAACTCAGGGAGCAGGTGGAGGAGATTGATCTGTACTGTCTGTCTCATAACAAACCATCACAACATGGTGACAGTTTAAGAAAATATGTTACTTTAGTGTAAGTAGCTACGAGGCTAAAATATTATTTTCTAACTTGAGGTCTGAGTTGGTCTTCTGGTGATTTATTTCTCGCAATTCCAGGAGAAACACCGTGAAAGTGGGAAAGTTTCGATCGGGCCTGAATGGACATCTAACTTTCTACAAATGGCTTAGCAGAATTAGGATTATTCAAAATGGCATCAGGTGTGTCAGTTGAGATCTAAATAAAACACACACACACACACACACACACACACAAAAAACAATAAACTCTGAAACAACGTGTTAGTGAAACGCAGCCTCATCGCGGCGTCTACTGACAGATGTGATGTCCGTTGGGGGCTGCCGTACTGAAGCTGATGGGAGGCCGGAGGGAGGACACCATGGCAGAGCGGCGGTTGCGTGACTGAACGGCGCGCAGGTTTGCTCGTGTAATTCTCCGAAGATGGATATGAAAGACGCGACGCTAAGACTTTTCCCTCCGCTTTCTCCCCTTCCCTTCCCTCTCCTTCCCCTCTTCGTCTCTACTAATGATCTGCTCCGCCTGTCGCTGCTTGGCTGACTGATACCCACTGACAGCCCCACTCAAGTGGAAATCCCCCCTCCCCACCCAGCCTTCCACAAGCACACACATACAGAGAGAAAGTAATGAACTCTCCTCCATCACGGTGCTGCGTAGTTACTATGCATGTGTGACACACATGCAGCGCGCGCGCCAGCTTGCATAAGCGCTGGCGGTGAGCTAGCTCTACGTTAACTAATCACACCCATTTGTTCAGTCACATGTCAGCAGACATGTATATGCAGAGCAGATGACAAACACACAAACAGACCACACATGTCCGTTCCCCTCAGAGAGCGCCCCTCCTTCCGTCGCATAGCGTGACTGTGCGGCAGCTGACTCACCGTCCATGCATTGTTATGCTAATGGCAACGTTTGAATTAGTGGTGAGTAGAAAAAGTCGCATTTCTGTCAAAGTTCCACAGCGTCTCAAAAAATAGTTTTATTTTATTAGCTTGCTTTTAGAGAAAGTGTCCATTAGGCCTGTAAATATTCTGGTTCTTCTTAATGAGCTCTGTTAAAGTTTTATGGGATGGAAAACATGCCGATGACATTTATGACTTGACTCAATATTTTTTATATCACTGTAAACAGTACAAAGAGGAATATCTGCATGATCATATTGACAGACTGATTTTAAATCTGAAGAATATCAAACATGAATAGTTTACACACCTGTATGTATAATCAGTAAGCCCCACTGGCTTAGTGGTCCCTGAGTTCACCTGTACTTACAAGAGGGAAAATTTCATCTGGCTCTCAGTTTATGGAGTCATAAGGTTTCTGTCAGAAAGCCAAGCTAACCAAGGGTTAGCAGTTTGGTTCCAGTCCATAAATACTCTTAGTGGCTGAGATAAAGTTTAACTGGATCTGTTGGGAAGGGTTCATTTGGGTTTTAGGTTTAGGTTTCCTCTGACTTGAAACAGATTGTTTATGTGTTCAGTTTTTCCCGCTTGTTTTTCTTTGTTCCTGTTTTGCTAAAGTTGAGGGTTTTATTTTTTCAATTTCTCAAATCATAAGCGGCGTTTTTAGTACCAGTAATGTGTTGCATGTCGTAATCTTTCTAAAATAATGGCCTGTCTAACTCATCTTTTGGCAAAAAATTATTTGGGCCATTGCTTTAGAAAGATGATAATATTGCAGTGCTGGCTAAATTAGTCCATTTATCGGGCTTTTTGTTCCTATCTAAGTCGAAGGTGATCCAAATGGAGCATCAAAAATGCTCCTTTTTTTGTTGAATAAAAATCAAACAAATCTCAGGATGTTTTAAAGAATTTCTGCTCAGTGTAGAGCAGATTTGATCAACATTTTAAATTAGAGATGATCAAATGCAGTAGACAATAAAATTCTTTAGTTAGCCCCAATAGCTAGGCTATGACAGGCTAAACCGTTGCAAAGTTCTGGCATTTAGAAGCCATTTCTAGAATGTCTGTCACTTTCACACCATTTTTTTTCTCAAGCGTATTTCATATTATGAAAAGAAAGAATGTCAAAGTTATTGAGATTTCTTCGGTCCTTTCATAAGCTAGTCACCTAGTCCACCAAGAAGTCTTTATTGGTCCAATGTTCTTTGTCAATAGAACAAGACAACTCAAGAACTACTTGGCTACTCTAAATTGATAGTAATAGAGCGACCCCTTACATACAATGATAGCATACAATGATAGCGTACATTAACACTGTTGACGTGAACAGGTTATGAACCAGACTTTACCTTGACAACAGACACAGACTAGTCCCGGTGTTATTTTCTCAGCTGCGCCCCCTAAGGTTCAGAAAGAGAACTGCTGGAACCTTAATCTTACCAGTATAAAACTTTTTTTTATGTCAGAATCATTATATTAACAATCAGATAAGTTTTTTTTACACTGATTCCTATTAAGATGAGTAAATACACATTTCCTATTTAACAGCAGTTATATAGAAAGACCTTTGTTCATTTTCTAGAAATTTCATTTTGGACTCACTGTTCAGGAACTGAAAGGCTTGTAGATAGACGTGGTGCATGGCAGATTCTTCATATGTCACTGATGCTTACTGAAGTTTATGTACACTGGGTAAAATGAATATTGAACATGAAAACATTTTTCTTAATTAAAATATAAAACTTCATGCTGCAAACTCAGTTTTCCTCCATAGCTGCAGTGCCTTCTACATCTCAGCACTGATTCAGTGTTGGAAGGTTTTCCAGCCCCACCGCAGTTTCTTGAAAAAATTTCCACCATCATCACATCTATTTACACACACATCGAATACCTGGGATGTGGCAGAAAGCCCTTCCTTAGTGCCCATGGGCAAACGGCTGCCACTTCATGTGCTCAGCATCACCTTCAGACTGCAGCTTGAGGACATAGCCTACTTTCTCAATAAAATAACAACTTTCTCTTCTTTCATTAGTGCACACTTGAGCACTTACTGAGTATTCTCCTGCTGAGTCTTCTCCTAATTGCTAATTGGCCCTTACTAATAATAAACAAGCATGCATATGGAAATGTGATCAAAAGTAGTTCAGGGTAACATGCTTCTGTAGACAAATCAACGCTGCAATCAATCCACTGTATACCAGTGTACAGTACATTGCATGTATCACTTATTATTGTATCATAAAGGGGTTCTGTAATCATAATAATAATAATAATAATAATAATAATAATAATAACAATCTTTTACATTACTGCTGTGCTGGTGGAGTTCGGTGGGAAATGAGGTCAGTAAGCAACAGTGTGATGCAGGGCAACCCTCTGGCCCCACCCCCTCCGGTCCCACCCTGTGTGCAGCTCACAGTCTTTCATCTGATGGCTCGACCCAGCCATTACGCTCAATCAGGCAGGTTACACAAGGTCCAGGAAGGCCTGCCGGCTCTGGCAGCTTAAACCGGGAGACGTGGCCAGGTGCTGGGCTGGAGACCAGCAGGACCGAGGCGAGGTCCAGATGAATCAAAGGCTCCAGGGAGTCGGCTTTTATCTGCACTTTTAATTACTGTGGCTGATCCTCTGCTTATTTATTATTTTTGCATTATTTGTTATTCTTGATAATATACATCAATGACTGCGCTTTTTTAAATCATAAAGCAGCAGCATTGACTCATTTCAGCTGCTAGTAAACTGTTAAATATTTAACAGCTAAGCCATGCCAGAATTATTATGACTAATATGTTGAATTTATTATTATTAATTTACTTACATTTAACGTCTTAAAGGTTACGCCACAGTAATTATCTGATCTCGGTATAAAATTTAGTAAAGACTAAATACTTGGACTATACTGCAGGTTTCTCTGATATGTCTGTCAGGCTGTGGACTGTCTCCCTCACAGTTCATTTATATATCGACAGTATGAATATATATGAACCTTTCTTAATCTTGTGCAGTGGACATGCTCATCCTGCAGAGTTTAGGGTTTACTCACCCCAGCATGCCAAATTCTTGGAGGAAAGAATCTTATAAATATTTTTACAAATATCTAATAGTGACCAATGAAAGAGAAGTTCCATTAAAAAGTATGTTTAAGAAAAATAAATACAGAATCTTCCTTAAAAGTCGGGAAGATTTTCGGTGTAATTTAAGTAAACATCATTAAAATTTTGTGCCAATTTGTTTCCGCTGCCCAGAGGGGCTGCAGCAGGAACAGCTGAATGCAGACTTTTTTCTCCTTACTTAATATTGTTTTGTTTCCTCGCGATGAATCTGATGTCAGACCTCTCAGGAGGAATATCGCAGCATTTAAATATCTTCAGTTTCTTTACTTTTACAGTTGATTGACAATAACGACAGAACGGGACGTTGAAACGTTCTGAGCAGTGCAGAAACTTCTAATGAAGTTTTTCATTGAGAAAAGCTCTGCTTTACTCCACCTCTTCATTATCAGCCTGACCCGCTCCCACTTTCACACACACACACACACACACGCATGCATGCACATGCAAACACGCATGTATTCAAACACTGCAGGGGAAAAAAAAAAACACACACACACACATTCCAGCATTCCAATTTGCAATTCATGAGCGGCGTCTCATTAGACTTTAAGTTTTACCATAGGCCTCTGAAGTATATGGCTGGAGCAGTTATTAATATTTCATAGTCTCCCATTGAGGAGCTAAAAACGAAGTCAACCCGCTTCCGCTACAAAGTGACTTGCGCTTGTCTGTTTTCCCCCTCTTCCTCCTCTTCTTTCTCACCCTCTCTCCTCCCTGTTTGTTGCGATGCTGTTCTCTTCGCCTCTCCTCAGTTTGCTCCTCTGCCACTGCTTTTTCTCCTCAGCTTCCCCGCTTCCGATCCCTCTCTGTCACACAGACCCTAACTCAGACTGACTTAATTGGGCTGTCTTTGTTCTGGGAAATGTGGGCATACCTTCCCCATCTTCCTTTTGGAGTCAGAAAGAACGGGAGGGAAAGAGAAGGAGAAGGAAAAGAGGAGCAACAAAGGAGAAGATGAACGGAGGAAAACCCTGGTTCCACTCCTGCTGCTCAAAGAGGATCATGTGTGCCATGCCGAGGCTAGGAGGGACTCAGGAGGTCAGAAGGTGGAGGATGGGTGATGTGTGTGTGCGTGTGTATGCGTGTGTATGCGTGTGCAGACAAAGATGGGTGAGGGGGTCTCAAGGGTTCACAGGGTGTCTGTCAGACTGGCAGACAGGAGTTCTGCCCCCAAAACAAACCCATGCATGAATAAGTCAATAAACCTCTCTCTCTGTGTGAGAGAGGGTGTGTGTGCATGTGTGTGTGAGAGAGCAAAGGGAAGAAAAAGAAGAGAATTACACAAGGGTGATGAGTTCCTGCATCTGTGACAAAGAGACAGATACCACATTCTCTTACACTGACAAAACGACAGAGAGAGTGAGAGACACTCACTCTCTGTGAGTGAGACACAGAGAGAGTGAGAGACTCATTCAGAAAGAGAGTGAGAGATAGAGAGTGATTAAAAACCAGAGAGACCAAATCAGAGAAGATGTGGGTTCTGCTATGTCAGTCCCTCAAACACCCAAACCTTACCCCAATGACTGGGCCAAAGTATTCATATCTATATGTATTAGTAGTATTTTATTTGATACAATAACAAACTTGTTAAAGGCAATGTTAAAGAGAATGTATGTTTGGAGACCTGTGAGGCTTCGCATCACCGTGTGTACGTCATGCTGCGGACACAGCTTGCTGAAGTGAAGCCAAAATAGATTACTGGACTTCAGATATGGATACCAATACCATCCATCTGTCCATCTGTCCATCCATCCATCCATCCATCCATCCATCCATCCATCCATCCATCCATCCATCCATCCATCGTCTATTTCTCCTTGCAGTGTGATGAGGGCACCTGTTGTCTATCTCCAGCAGTCATTGGGTGACAGGTGGGGTACACAGGTCACAGAAGACTAGGTCTTCTTCAATCGATGTGTGTTGCCCATTAAGACGTTTTGAAACACCAGAGCAACATTTTAAAATTATAAATGCTTAGAATTTGAGTTGAAGTGATTGTTTTGAAGCTAATGGCAGGCCTACACCCAAAGCTTTTTTGAATTATTTCTTGTTCTGATTTTCTTTGTCAACTGCTAATTAGATAAAAAAATATAAAATAATTGGATCCTCAGTAATGGAGAATCTGTCAGGAAAAGGACATGGAGCAGCCTGACAGGACAGGGAAGCAAACACTGACAGCAGGATCATGTAGTGATTTATGATCAGTGGATGACTCAGGGTGCTTACAGGGGTCAGCTGTAAGCACCCTGAGTTTGAAGCTTTGTCCAAAAACAATGATATCAGCTGAGTGAATGTTCATTCACACAGCCTCGTGAATGAAGTCTGGTCTGGATAAAGGGCTGTGAATAGTGAGATTTGGTGTAGCTCTGATCTTGGACAGCTCTGAGTTAATGAAAAGAATAATTTAGTAAGGTTCAATAGATTCATCGGCAGAAAAAGGGAAACAGAAAAAAGAAAAGAGTTATGGAAGGGAGACGAGCTGGGGGCGGGGGCTGTGACCCAGAGACAGAAAAGCAGCATGGAAACAACTCCACGTCCTTGAAAGCCAATAAGGCTCATTTAAATTTTAGACTGAGGACTCCTTCTCCCCTCTCTCGCTTTGTTTGACCTCTTCCTCGCCCTTCTTCTTCACGTCCCAATCAGTTTAATCTCTCTGTGTTCATCCCTCACCGATGCGCTCCCTCCCGCTCTCTCTGTTCATTACTGCTAACTCTCACAAAGCAGATTTCTTCGTATGATGGATGGGCTTCCGGGTCACTCCTCCAAAGGTCATTCGAGTGTGTAGTAAGACCCGGGAAGCAGGCAGTTAACTTTTGGCCATGCGTGGTTGTGTAGAATGGGACATGAGTTAGTCTCTCAGGGTTTGGATGTCGGTTGGATGTGATACAGTTTGCCCAGCAGCTTTTATTGTTAGCTATAGGAAGCCTGCTGCATTCACATGGACTGATTTAAAAGAAAGATGGGGGTCATTTCTCAAGGTCCCACTCTTCTCTGTTTCGCCCCATCAATTCTCCCTCTGCAGTATTGTGAGTGTCTGCGGTTTTCCCGTTAGCTGGCTACCTCGGCGGCATCTTTACAGGTTGCCCTCCCTCAGCATCCTCACCACCGTAACACCCTGTAGCCTTTCTCTCCTTTTATTCTGCCTCCTCTTCTCCTCCCTGTCTCGCATTCCCTCTGTCTACGATGGTCAAGTCTCATGGGGAAAGACAGTTGGAAGGATGCAGAGTTGCTGCCATAGCAACTACAGCCCTCCCTCTCCCTCAGGTCTCCTTAGCAACTAGTTGCTTGGCATTGTAGTAATGAGCCGTCCCAGCATGCCATGCTGGGGGAGCTGGAGATGTGTGATGGCTAAGCATGCTGTCAATGTGTGGTGAAGTCAACTTATAAATCAGACTTCAAACTTTTGCTAACGATTACATTCGAGTGCACAGACATGTTCTTGTCCTGAATGTTTGTCAAGTTAATATGTGACCGTATTCTGGAATAAAACCAATCAGAACCAGAACGCCCCGATCCTTTCTCTGCACAGGGATACATCACAAAAGCACGTGTACTTTAAAACACATGGTTTCAGGTTAATTACAATCACATGTTTGATGTTTCAGTTTATTTTAGAGCGGAGGAGCCGAATACCTGCATCAGGACATGGTGGTTATAAGACGACACACTCCACACACTTTGAAACTGTGGCAGTCGTCGTTTGTCTCATTGATTTGATGACATGCTCTGGCAGTTTTGCTGGTTTGCTCATGCCATCCACGCTGGTGGGGTTGAAAGTGTTTCAGCCGTCTTTGTTCTGATCAACTCTTTGTGCACCTCAACTTATTTCACAACTGTTGCTGTCTGGTGCTGATCGTCTCTGGCCTGTTTATTCTTTCATGCCAGGATTAGATTATTAGTATTGATAAGTCTAATCATGTTTGGTCATCAACGCTCAGTGGTTACAGAATTTGAGGTTCTAAAAGGTTACTGATTCTGACCCACTAAACTGTTCTGTCATGTTTCAAATTCCTTTAAGATGCAAGACAAAGTGCTGAAGAGAAGAGAGTTGAAGTATTCAGTAGCACAGCAGCCGTAGTTAGAAAAACCTCAATAGATTTTGGTTCACATCAATAACATTTTTTGCCTCATTTGATGATGAGGATGTTGACAATGATGGTCTACTTCTGTGTAAATAATGGTTGAATGCAAAGTGATGCTTATCCCATGCCATGGACCTGCAGGTGACAGGTCAAGAAAATGATATTTCTTGACTGATGTCAAGAAATAATATCATTGACCAGAGTGGGCTGGACTGCAGGACAGTACGAAGGCACTACTAGTGGCAGCACAGGTACAGCCACTCGACACATGATCAATAGAGACCATGGTCTACCATACCAGAGAGGATCCGAGATGCAAGCTGTGCATAGATGCCACAGAAACTCTCTGGCACTTATCAGCTGGGCGTAAGATGCTGACAGGTGAAGTGGACATGGAACGACACCAAGTGGTGGGAAGAGTGTATAGGAAGATCTGTACCAGGTAGAGGCTAGAGGTGACAGGATCTTGTGGGACTTCCAGATCTAGACTGATAAACTGATGAAGGGTAACTGAACAGACATTGTGGGCATGGACAAAGCAGAAAATAATGTAGTAGTTATAGGAATACCAAGAACTGAAATAGAAAATAAAGAGGCAAAGAAGAGTCAGTGGCTTAAGGCTCACACATGCTTCATTTGAAGCAGAACAGTGGATTGGCAGTCAGGTGATTGTGGACCATTCGCTTTCATACAACGGCACAAAACACCTGTCGATGAATCCACGCCAGTGAGAGCTGATTTCAATCCTTCACATGAAATATGTGAAGTATGTGGGAGGCTGAAGTGCCAGTAGTAACCCCCGAAACTAGGTTCACATCAATAACATCTGCTCACGCAGATTCCAGGAACAACCTTTGAGTTCTCTGTCCAGAAGACAGCAGTGCTAGGAACAACTAGCATACTGACAGAACTCTCGCAGGCCTCTGGTGGATCATCTGAGCTCAGCCAGAATCAAGAGCATTTTTCAACATCCAGATCTTGTTACAGAATCTCAGTTCTAATACATTAACATGATTTGATTTAACCCATTCCAGTTTGGGTGGTGCAGTGTGTTTAGAGTTATTGTTGTTTTGAAGGGTGAATCTCTTCCTTCAGTCTGAAGTCTGTAATCTAGCAAAATAAGCAAAAGTGTAAGATCTTTTTTTCAGTAACTTTAGGCATACAAAGTTCCCATTTTGTGCAGTAATGCAAACTAGTTGGTAGCACTAAGTATGTCTTATTAATCGGGAGGCCAGTGTTTCCCCAAACTGCTCCTGTCATTTAGGGGACTTCCTGTCTTTGGCCTCTCAGAGTATAGATGCTCATTCTGTGAATCCCATAATGATCACCATGAACAGATGTGATGCTAATTAACACAACCTGAACGGCTGTTAGTGCCAATATCCCTATAGACATATAATCCTATGTTTCCAAACTGAGGGACAATAAAAGATAATTCTGTTTTATTCCAGTCTATTCTGTAAAAAAAAAGAAGCATTTGGAAATGCTGAACTGTAAGTAACATATTTAGTGCTCCACAATTGTTCCTCTTCACAAACAAAACAGTTTAATTTGCATACTTTTCCAGAAAGAAAGAAATGCAACAAATATATTTAATCAGACTCTCAGCATGATGTTTACTGTGAGAGCATTAAATCCTGAGGTACTTTCATACTGTCTTCATGAAGCAGCTAAGGAGCAAAGGTGCCCAAGCAATGAATATTCAACAGTACCTTAATTTAATTATGAATATTCAGTGAAAAGTCTGAAATAACCATGGTCACAATGAAGTGCCTTTCCAGGATCACTTATTGCTGAAAAAAAAAAAAAGGATTCTGAAACTGAGGTACATGTTATGTTATCCACCATTTCCAAAGGGAAGAGCTGCAGTGCTCTGTTTGGAGAATCTAAGTTATAGCGAAAAAAAAAAAAAAGTTGACATATTTTGTATGAAAATATGGTTTTTACTCTATTCTCCCATTTTCCTAAACCTCCCTGAATTTAATTGTCAAACATGAAACAAGTTCTCTTTTTTTAAGTCTGAAAACCTTTTCAAATAATGTATCAATCCATTTTCTAAAATGTTTTCATGAACATGTGTTAACTTCAATTCTTACAACACAAAACACATGGATTGTTTTAATTTTTAAATATATTTTTTTGGTGTATTGAATGCTAGAAGGAACAAAAAGCATTGGTTTTATTCAGGGTTTTTTTTTTGCATACTTTACAAATACATTTCTTGGACACACATAACAGAATTTTTTTTTTTTACATTACTTCATATATAATAATTAGTAAATAAAAAATAAAAACATACAACACTAAAACTTGACATTTATAATAAATCTAAATACAGAAAATTGGGTTAAAAACCCCAAAATTATATTGTGAAACAATTGTATTAAAATTACAGATAACAAATGTGCAATTGGCACATTAAAATATATAAAGGTCACTAACTTTCAGCAGTTTGCATAAAGTTTGACAAAATTTTAAATAAATAAATAAATAAAATAAAATAAAAACATATCCAGAGAGCCAGTCGGGTGATCTTGTTCCAGCAGTGATTGGGTTTTCATCGTGGATCCTTCCAGTTGTTGGCGTTGCTGTGTGGACCCTGGTGAGTGTGGGCTCCTGGCAGGCCCCTGGCAGGCCCCCCGGTGAGCACGGCGGATGTGACAGCTGACTGCTGAGATAGGAGGGGCTCTCCTGAGACCTGATAGCAGGTGTGATCAGGCCTGTTTATCGGCTTCTCGTTTGGCTCCCAGAGGTGTTACGATGCCACACCTGGTGTGTGAAAACCCCCGGAGGGCCGGGGTGGGGGGAAACCACAGATGAGGAGGCAGCTCCCTTTATCAGTTGAAGGTGGAGGCAACGGACCCATTTACTCCTGTTACTATAATTAAGTGGATTTTTAGCACTTGTGAGGTTTTGTTGGAAATGTTGCGTCATGGCATGAAATCTGAGTAATAACATGGAAGGTAGAGTACGTCAGGTTGGTTGTGTTTTACAGTCACTGCGTCTGTCCTGCAGCTGAAACACAGAAACCACTGAGGACAAGCCAAGCTGGACTTGTTCAGGTTCTGCTCTTACATCACTCTGACTGAGCCCATCTTGTTCTCCATGCAACTCAACATGACTCCCACCGTTAGTCTTTCAACACACAGCACAAGTTAACTTCACTGTAAACTGATGGCTTTAGTATCTGAACTGAAATGTTTTTTTTTTTTTTTTCATATTCATACACATCTTATACCTTGGTGACATGGCTGAAAAACACGTCATGATATAAGAGTTTAATATCAGTT
>NW_015114312.1:46339-58522 GCF_001443285.1 Poecilia latipinna | reverse complement strand
GTTAAGAACTTATGAAGCATGATGGAGAAACACAAAACTGCTGCTGTGCAAGTTACTCAACAGGTTGTTGCTAGGTTACCAAAGAGTGTTAGTTGATGCCACCAACAATGTTGAGCTTAGCAATCACGAGAGCTCTAGTGTCTATAGTCTCTCCTCTGCCTACATCCCCCAGAATCCTTTGCAGTTAGCTGTGCTAGCTGTGCCTGCACTGTGCAGCCCGGTCCACAGGCCCAGCTGGTCTACATGGAGGTTAACTGGTGTGAGTCTGAGGCTATCTCTCACCCTTTCCAGACAAATATCTGTTTATGTAAACAAAATGGTTGTGGGACAGATAGTTTTCCACGGGACTGTCTGTGATTGGTCATTGTAAACACAGGAATAGAGAGATCACCTGACCAATAGGAACACACTGGCGCCATTCAGTGTGTGTGGCAAAAACACACACAGCTGGTGTGAAGACGTTTCCAGAATGGTCCAAGCTGCAAAATGTTAGCAGCTCATTATGGTGCTGCTGCCACCTGGTGCAGGGGGGGAACAATTATAATTAGGATTAATTTAGTCAATATTGAAATCACTATTTATAATGACAATTCGTGTGAATTTGAAACAATAATGGTTTTGTTGCACTTGGAGAAAAGTGACCTTCAGTTAAAATAACTGACAAAATATGTACTGAACCTTCAGATATTTTATATAAAAAAGTAAAAAAAAGTCATTGAATGCTTATTTTATTAATCACTAAATTAAAAGAAAATGCTGAGCTGGTAGGGCTTGTGGTTGGGGGAAACCCAGTGTGCATTTCTTAGTTAATAATATGTCAACACATCTATGTTTCTCAGACGTTTAGCTCTGCAGTGGATGCCTGTTGTGTTGTCTGATATGTTTATTAGAAGTTGAAATGGTGACCAATTTCAGCTGATATAGACTAGTTCAAGACCAGGTTACTGATATTGTTGTGACGGCATTTTGTATTGCTTTTTTATCTGGCTTAATCTCTGATCCTCCTCTGGAACAGTTTTGCTCAGAAATCAAGAGTCCTGGTGTTAAACTGCCATCTTATTGTGGCACCAAATGGAACTTGGTCTCTGATGAGATCCAGAGCACACAAATAATAATAAAAAAAACATTGATAATACTACCAAGAGAAAAAGGAAGAAATTATATGCTAATAGCATAAGTATTCATTTATAACAGCAAATAATTGAATGTCTCTATGTTTCAGTTTTCTGACATTTTCTTATTTACAGACTTTTTTTTTAGGAACCTTATGAATTTTTGACATTAGTTCTAAGCTTAGAGAAATGTTTTCCTATGTCTAAATATGAATCATATTTATGAACAGATTATCACTGACTCATATCTAGATGAAGTCTATGTATAACTTTGTAGGTGAAATCAGGTCTGTTTCTCACTGGGTAGTAATAAATGTCGTGGGGTGGTGATCCTGTTTGCTGGTGCAGCACGGAACAGGAGGATGATGAGATTCAAAGAGCAGCAGGATGCATCGCCATGGAGATCAGGGTGCAGAACCAGCCTCATCAGCTGTGACCTTTACACTCAGGTTAAAACATCCAGACTGAGAAACAAATCAGGATGATACATTTATCAAAACTTATGATGGTGTCAGTTAATAAGGTGATTTCATACAACATGCTGCACTTATAAAAATGTTCACCTCCTTGAATGTTTTACCCTTTTTATTGCTTTTACAAATTAATAAAGATCAACAAAATGTGAGTGTTTTGACAAAGACATTTAATCAGGATTCCTTGCTACCATTACAGCTTGTCTGATTTTTTATCTGTTAGGGAGGGGGTAAATCCCTCACAAGGCTAAAGAACACTCCAAGGAAATCAGAGAAAAGATTCTTGAAAAGTATCAGTCAGGGGACGGAGACAAAATAATCTCATTTTAGTCTATATGTAGCATTCTAATCTAATAAAATCATTTTTGTATTTGTATTGCAGTAATAATATACATGTGGGGAAATGCATAGAAGTTTTGCTGCCATAAGAAAAATGTCGACTGTACAGCAGAAATCATCATTTTCAAGCAGAACTGCATACATAAGTTGAAATGGGTTTGGTCAGCCTTGGTGTCAGGATGTCACCAAGGTTGATTAAATGAGTTTCATTTGAAGTATAGTAATAACAACAAAACTAATAGTCTATGGTGTGTAAAAAAGTCCTGGACTATCAAATATGTTTCTTGATATGTTTGATATTTTAATCAGGAAGATGGAAAAGTTGCATGTTGGAGACTGGATGCTGTCACTCATCTTGTTCTTTTATTTGCTCTATTAAATCTGTAATAATCTCTAAAGCCGATTCTAAACTTCACTTCTGAATCGGATATCTTCCAGATTTATCCTAGATATCTATGAACCGTTTAGACACATGAGTAAATGTATTTTAATCTAAAAAAAAAATCACTGTTAGCCTGGTCATCACCATCCTACATAATTTCAATGGATTCTCATCTCCCCTCACTGCTTCGTCTGGGTTTTCTCCCATCACAGAGGATTTCTTTAGACTTTCAACATGGGCCAATCAGCAAACAGAAAGATAAGTTGTGAATGATGATGTTGATTTTCTGCTCTGTTTTAGAATTATAGTCTGCTTGTAGTTTTAGTGATGGCAGTGGAGGAAGTGAATAGAGGCATTCAGTTTGTGTTGGCCACCCTTCTAAATATTGACTTAATGTTAACAGCCGCCTTGTTCAGATCAGTACTGGTTGTTTACAGATCAATTTCTGTTAAGCTTCTTAGCATCAAACTTGAGCTCTATTCAAGTTTGATGCTATGATTAATGCATCATAGCATCAATGTCACGGTCAAACGTCAGCGACTGGGTAAAATTTAAATCTCCAACTGAGGCCATGCCTGCAGGAAGTAATTGTTTCTCAATAGCAAGAAAAGGGGCAGTGCGCGGCCCGCCTCGCAGGGCCTGGGTCCGGGACGCTTCGGCGTCCTGCGGCTCAGGTTCTTGCGGGGCGGTGCCCGCCGCTGCCCGGAAGGCAGGCCGCCGGGGTGATGAGGTCGGCGGCGGCGACTCTGGACGCGCATCGGGCCCCTTTGCTTCTCTGGACGAAGCAAAGCGTAGAACAAGCAGATGGTTTTTACCAGGCTAGCTCACTGTGTATGTCCATATTTTCTCTCTTAAATTAGTAATCACAGTTAGATATGACGCCTTTACTGTTAGATAGATTGATAATTACATTTAGTATTTGAACTGCAGGCTGAAGAGCTTTACACTTTTCTTGTTCTGGATCAACTAATGTCTATAAGCACAAGCTAGTTAAGTAATATGTTCCATGAGTGATAAGTCTGTTCATAGCCATCACTCTGACCTAGTGTATGGATAAACCAAGCAAAACTGTCTGGTCTAAAACTTTTGTAATATTACATGTATATCACATCAAAATGAACGGCTGGTACATTTTAAGAGCAGAATGGGAGAGAGTGATGAAAAATGAATATATGGAAAAGTTCAGCAGAGCCAAAAATAAATGATTGTGTCATAATATAATACCAAGAAACCTCCAAATGCAGATCTCACTGAACAGATGTGTCTATTTTGGAACATTGCTACCGTTCAGTGACACATTTATATCATTTTTTATGTTTTGGCCCCAGTTTACAATAACTTAAACAGATAAAATTTTCTATCCATTTATTTGTGTGATTAAGTTGCATTAATCATATTTAGATCATAGTACAAATGAAGACGATGGCTGATATTTAAAAATATAAACCTTGTTAAACACTGTTCAGAACCTCCAGAGTTCTTTCATTTTGTGGCGTCCTTCATGCAAATGAAGGAAGTTGTGCGTGTGTCCGCCGTGGGTCCATCGGGCCTCCAGAACTGGCTGGAGCCCCTGGACACGCAGCGAGGATTTTCCAATCTCCTGTCCCGCTTTCAGATGCTCGTTAATCTCCCCGCTCTATTTTTATCTGCCCTCTCCTCCTGCCCCCGGGCTCTCCAGCTCCTACTCGGCCCGCATGCGGGTGGGGGAGCCCGCCTCAGCCGGCCCACAGCTCCAATTAGAGCCGTCTTCACAGGGAATTGGGCTTGCCGTCCATCCCTGGTCCCTCAGGCTCTTTTCTCAGCTACCTTTTCTCAGGTTAACCCCAGACAGAGCTTTTCTTTCTTCCTCTCCTCACATGTCTTTTCGCTCCCTGAGTAGCTTGCTTCCCAGCCTGCAGCCCCTCACCCCGCCCGGTCCACGGCTCCACAGGGAGTTCAGGGGAATGAAAGGCCTTCTGTCGCCTCGGGGCTGGCTGTAGTCCCTCGGCTGTTCTTTGAGAAGAAGGTAACTGCTGCCGTTTTCAGGAGGCTGCTGGAGATTCCGGCTCTGATCCGGTTGTCACAGCTCCTGCAGGTGAACTGGAGAAAGTTCTGCTTGTACCATAAACACAGTGCAGAGATCTGAGCTCTACCAGACCGGCAAGTTCAAGGGGAAATGCTTGGTTCTAAAGGACCTGACAACTGTACTGTCTTTTCTTTTTATCAAGCTTTACTAAAGTATTCACACCCTTCAAGACTCAAGAGTTCTGGAAGGTTGATCCAACAACAGCAGGTAGCTAATACATTGTGGTTTTAAGCTGTTCAGTGATTCTAATCTAACAACATTATTTTAAAGTTTATCCTCTCAGGTGAAGGACTTTAGAACTGGGTGATGTTCTTTATCTTTCTGGTTTTAGTCAGAACGCCAGCAGCAGCGTTCTGGATCAGCTGCAGCTGGAGGATTGACTTTATAGTCAGACCTGTAAAGACACTGTTGCAGTAATCAATGCAACTAAAGATAAACACATCATGGATGAGTTTCTCTAGATCTCGCTGAGACATCAGTCCTTTAATCCTGGATATGTTCTTTAGGTGATAGAAAGCCGACTTTGTAACCGTCTTTATGTGTCTCTGAAGGTTCAGGTCAGAGTTCATTACTACACCAAGATTTCAGTCTGATCTCTAGATTCTCTCTGTAAAACTGAAGCTGAGTGTTGACTCTAAATCTTTCCTCTTTAGGTCCAAAGATAATAACTTCAGTTTTGTTTCTGTTCATCTGGAGAAAGTTATGACACATCCACACATTAATATGTTCTAAGCATCTGTTCAGTGATTGGATGGTTCAGAGTCACCTGGTGACATCATAATGTAGAGCTGTGTATCATCCGTGTAGATATGGTTGGGCTGGAGCGTCTGGCCCAACTCTCCAGTCGATTCAGTAATATGTCATGATCAACACTGAGATCCAACAGAACCAAAACTGTGGTTCTTCCACAGTCTGTGTTAAAATGGAAGTCATTGAACATTTTGACCATGGTAGTCTCAGTACTGTTGTTACCATAGAAACCAGACTGAGAGATGTCAAAGCGGTTGGTTATAGTTATGAAGATACTTAACTATTAAAACAGCTTTTTCAATAATTTTGCTGATGAATGGGAGGTTGGAGATCAGCCTGTAGTCCTGCAGCAGTGATTTGTCCAGATTGTTGTTTTTTATCAATGGTTTGATAACTGCTGTTTTTAAAGCCTGGGAGAAAACCTGGTGAGAGTGATGAGTTTATTATTTCAATCAGATAAGATGCAATGACAGGCAGAACTTAAGGAAAGTTGTGGATATAATATCCAGACAGCAGGAACTTCAGCTTAATTGATTTATAATTTCTTCTAAGCTTTTATAGTTAAGTAGTTGAAATTTAGTCATTATTTTGCATTTGTTATGTTTGAGTGTGGCATTGATTTTGAATTTAGATAAACGCTCTAAGTTTTTAAATTTTCTTTGCAAAGAAGTTGGCAAATTCATTGCAGGCGTCGTTAGATTGCAGTTCAGGAGATAAAGACACTGGTTGGTTTGTGATCCTGTCAGCTGTTGCAAATAAAGCTTGAGCATTGTTAATGTTTTTTATATGATTTCCACAATGAACGCTTCCCTTGCATGTTTTAGTGTTGAGTGAAGTGCATGGACCGGAGCGTCTGGCCCATGCACTAAAACATCTACGTTAGTAGATAGTTTCTCTTTGTCAATTTTATAATAACTTGAAGTTGAGTTTTAGGCCATTTACGTCCAGCTACATCTCTACATCAGAAGTTTCTTGCAGGTCTAACTATTTGCTCATATCTCTACTCGAGACTTATTACCTTTACTTGAAATTTAGGATGGAAATGATCTACCAAGTTATCTAGAAGGTCACAGCACAGAGGCGAGGTGGAAGAGTAGATTTGATTAAAGGTTTCTGCTGCGTTGTCTGTGAAAGAACATGTTGTATGATCAGACAGGGAGACGTCAGTTACAGAGACATTGGAAACATTCACACCATTTCTGATAACCAGGTCCAGTGTGTGTTCTCCACTGTTTAGTATGTTGAAGTATATCACACAGCTTTTTGCCCGTCTGTCTCCAGCCTTGCCAACATGGATACTGAAATATCTGACAATTATTAAACAGTCATAATTGATGCAGGTAGCAGAACATACAGAAAGGCTCTGGGCCGGGATTCTAAAAAATAACTAAAACTAAGCCAATTAGATAAACAAAAAGTCACAGAGAAATAAAACTAAACTACAATGAAAAACCCAAAACTACTACAACCTTGCAACTCGGATGGTCTAAATGCACATGCACACCACACTTTCAGAATTTTATTTGTATAATATTTTAATTTTCTTGATTTGTGAGGTCCGTCTTTGCTCTGCTCAGTGAACGGTGAGTAATGTCTGTGTGAGGGGACAGCAGCTGCAGCACGCTTCTTCAGACTGACTGTGTGAGCTGTCCTCATACAAACCTAAGCTACACTTGTACTCCTCTGGATGTTTTAGGCTGTTATTTCCCTGCAATCCACCATAAGAATGAAATCCTTTTTCCCAGCTTACAGCCCCCACCCAAACTCCCTATGCTCACACCTTCCTCAACCCCATTAATCCCTCAGCCTCCCACTTCTTCCTTTCTCTTCAAAGAGACAAGCACTAGCCGTGACATCAGTCACAGGAAGTGAATCTTTAATGTTGACTAATTTCCATCGATTGCCTCCAGACAGGCTTTGCAGACGAGAGCCATTCCCACACAGAGGTTGGATGCTCTCATTTAAGTCTCTCCGCCTGCAGAAAGCGCTCCACAATGAACGCAGTCAGCACTTTTATCTTCTTCCCCACTCCTGCTTATTATCAAATAAATGCGCGGCATAGAGAGATACCCATTGACAGGACCGTGCATAATGACTCCTGGCTGTGTGAAATGGATTAATAAATAATGGTTGAGCAAGAGGAAGAAAAGGGCTTCGCCTCGTCCCGCTACTTCTCGACAAGGCAGAGCAGAGCGATCCTGACAACACGCAGTCGGATTGTGCTGAGCCACATCTAATCAGGAGCTACATGGAAGTTGAAAATAAAAAAAGTTTGAACTTGTTGTGGGATGAGTTCGGAAGTAGAGAGGAATCCTTAAAATATGAAGTAGAAAGCACAATAGATGAATAGATGATGTGGAACAACCAACATCAAGCATGTTCTGCAGATGTTTCTAAATCAAAATTAAAGATAAGTTTACTTTGTCCTATTAGTTTTAAATTCTACTTTCTGTTTTACTGTCTTTTTGGTATTTTAGACTTTTAGACTATTGGCAGAAAAATGATACAATGTTTGCCAGAATAAAGTCATAGAATTATGAAATTAAAGTTGATTTAATGAGAAAAAAAAGCTTTGACAGTTATTAACGTCAGACGTGACTGGCTCAGTAAGTCTGTAGTTCTTGTTTCCAGATGACATTCGCTTAAACAATCGCTTTAAAGTCCTGCAGCTTATAATAACTTCATGTTGATGTGATGAAAGATGAACATTTTTTCTTTATTTGTAAAACCAATACCAACTATGATTTCACAAGATGCTCTGTTTTCCTCATTTTAAGTTTGGTGTAGAGATCTCATAAAATTATAACTTTATTATTAAAAACAAAAAATAATAAACAACTAATAATCCACTGTAAGTGTCTGTGCTTCGCAGAAAATGGCCAGGAAACACACAAAGCCTAAATCACTCAAACTTCAGTAAAAACCTTTAGCGCTGGGATGAGGTGCACCTGGGTTTATGACCTTATTGAAACTGTTTTGCAAAACTGCAAAACTGCAAAACCTTTTATGCATCGCATGTGACACATGACTCAAATGATCAACAACCTGGATGTTGCCACTTGTGCAAACCACGAAGAAGAAGACAGGAAGTAGTAGGCACGTTTTCACCTGAACAAAGTCATTCTCGTGTGATTTTAATTGTGTCTCTAATTTAATGGAAACACAGGGACTACAAAATTGTTTCTTCAACATTAGCAGAACATTGTTAATGACTTTTGAGCACATTTGTAATGAAAACGCAGCTACTGAAGTTAAAAGCAGGGCTGTAAAAGTGGTGGCGTACCGCAGCCTGTCTGGTGAAGCGGTCTCCGTCTCCGTAGCGACAGATGAAGCAGCAGCTGGATCAAGGTGCCTTCAGTTTTACATTTGAAATCAGGATCAATAGCCACTAAGAGGAATTGAACCAGGAGTTCAATTCCTCTTAAGGTGCAGCTGATTGAATAAGGGCTAATGACTTCTCAGGAGAAAGACAGGCTGAAACTTGAACTTCTTTACGTTTTGTCTAGTTTATTAGAATTTTTATATTCATTTGCAAATCAGTAGGAATGTTCTGTAGTGCCCTCCCATCTCTGCTCCCTCGGCATCTCAACACAGTCTTGTGTTAGTGTGAACGGGACAACGGTCTGAGTGAAAAACATGTTTTGTCACCAGCGCCGTGACAACAGAGAGAGCAGGGTGTGTGACGAATAGCTCGGGGTCAATCCGGATGAAGCCTGAAGATGGTCAAAGCCTGTGCTTGTTTTTCTTGACTCCCGATAACTGCCCGACCAATTATGTCCATCAGCGAACACGCCCACCCTCGGACGCCATGATCCGACCAATCCCCACCCTGTCGCCGTGGTTTCAGGGTGAAACCCAGCTGAGGAGTGCCCAGCATTAACCAGGATTAGCCTTGGATTGTCGGGGATTACTCAGGCTGGAGGGGGATTAAGTATGACTGCCAGTTTGGGGGGTGGGGTGGGAGGGTGGTGTTGATGATGTGTGTGTACGTGTGTGTGAAATACATATGCTGGTATTTGTTTGCATGTGTGATATTAGTGCTTTGATTCACTTCAACTTATACAGCACTTTGTTTTACATGAAGAGCTTCACTGCACCTTCTGATCACAAAACACAAAACACTGCTGCAAGACAAGTACACCTGACTGAATATGATCAATTAAAAAAAATAGCTGCAATATACAACAGAGCATTTATGGTCATTTTTAAAAGAAACAGTTATTGATTTCTAAACTCTTCGTGAGTTAAAACATTAGTATTACTGTTTCTAAATGAATATCAACTTGTTTTCTTTGCATTATTTGAGATCTGAATGTGCTGCATCTTTTTCGTGATTTTGACCATTTCTCATTTTCTGCAAATAAACACTAAATAATAGCTTGGAATTTTAGAGACATGTTGTCAGTAGTTCATAGAATAAAAGAACGACTATAAAAAGTCATGCATCATGCTGTGGAAAATTTGTATCATTTAAGCCAGCATTTATTCCATCCCCCCCAAATATCTGCATTTGCTATATCTACATTTTAACCACGTTAGAAAATGTGTTGGTTCTACACCAAGTTATTAAGAACCATTGTGGAACGTCTAGAGAACCTTTTGTGGTTGCAGACTGCTGATATATGGGATAGCTTGAGAACAGAACCCAGATTCCTGCTGTGAGCCCACAGCATGATGACCTGCTTGGAGAACACATGGGTGTAACAGGAACCTCTTGTGCTCCTCTTTAGACTTCCCGCTCTGGGTTGTGTTCTGCAATGTTTGTTCTTCATAAAAATGAGTCAGGTGTCTACTTGGAAAGTTATCTGTGGTAAACACATCATCAGCCTTACTCATCTGTCCTGGAACAGTCGCCCGTCTACAAACACATGCAGGAATGTTGAAGAACTCTTCTGTCCACTGATGTCTCTCTCCACTCACACAAACCTCCATTGAAAGAATTACTTGCAAGGGCTGTATTGCTTACATCATCCTTGTTGCTATGCGACACAAACTAGATAATTTGCAATAGATATAATTAGCGTTAGCTGGGTTACCCAGAATAAAAAGGGACAAGGGGCTGAAAATAATAATAATCTAGAAAATTAGCCTGTGATTGGTTGTCTGAAATGGAGGATCTGGGCATTCAGCTGCCTGCTGAAGGAGTCTGACCGCTGGAGAGGCGGCATCCAGTCAAGGTCCCAGATGCATGATGTGGGCAACAGAATGTCAACTCAGAGTCTGAGTCCAGCTCAACCACCTGAACATACGCCGCTTTATTACGGAGCACAAGTGAACATGTGACAGATCGTCTGCAGTGTTTTTGCATATGAAAGCTAAGACACTAATTATACAGTACACTCAGCTTTTTTGTGGTCTTTTATTTATTTTTATTCCACATGTAAATTTGTAAGATATGAATTGTTCCTTTAGACTTAAAAAAAATAATCAGCTGTCATTAGAGGAGTCCAGTAAGACATTGGCCCTCAGGGGCCGATGTCCTGCATGTTTCAGATGATTTCCTGCTACTGTTCACCTGTCTGAAAGGAATGGGCCATTTCCAGGATCCTGCAGAATCTGGACTCATGCTATGGAGGAAACGCAATCATCTAAATCAGTGGGAACACATCCAAGACCTGCAGGACGAAGGGCCCTGAGGACCTCCACTGTATATGGCCAAGTGTCATCGGTTAAAGACAGATTTGTTCATTTTCAACCAGTTTGTTTTTAAAAAAATAATTATAATTCCCACGTCAAATGTAACAGAGAACACGTACACATCATTTCAATCGTTTCCACAGACCAGCAGGTGATCAAAGAGAAAGAAATGTAAACTTGGTTCCCCTGTGACTGGAAGCCAAGGTAAACATACACAAACAATGATTCATCTAATCTCATAAACCAACTAATATGCTTAATACTTCCTTGACGGCATCTAATTGATTGATTGATTGATTGATTGATTGATTGATTGATTGATTGATTGATTGATTGGAGTGTCATGCACCATAATATAAAGACAAGCCTGCATAAGCTGGCAAGACACTGTACATCAGATGAATATGTTCGTACAACTGCTTTATGGTACAGTATGTGAGAAGTGGGAAGCTGTTAGCATCCAGTGGATCTCCATAGAAACAGGTGACAATCAGTCACCTCATTATTATAAAAGTGGTCAGTGAATTTCCTCAACACAACAACATCCACTGAACTGATGCATCATGCAATCCTGAACATGGAGAACCCAAGTGGCTTTGAAGGACGAGGACAGAAAATATAACTTTCATCTGATAAATATCAGATGAAGGATAGTTGATGTAGTTTTATTTTAATAAACAGTGGGTTCATAATGATCGAGACGTTAGATCTGTCCAGGCTCCTGGACAGTTTACCAGGATGACCTTCATTTTCTGACAATAACTCGTACTCATAACAAACCATTCCAGATTCATGTACTTTCACACAATAGCATATCAGAGAGCTTTTTACTGTAGTCACATATATTCATGAGTTGTGGAAATAGAAAACTATGACAGTCCTGTTTCTAATTTCATATGTTATTTCATTTGTATAATTTTCTTTGTGTCACACTTTGTTTTCATTTATCTTAGTTCTTATGTTTGGGGAATTAACTTCTAATATAACATGACAGATTAGATACAGTATCTAACCTCTTGGTGGCAGATAATGGGTGCACGGCCACTAGTCCCGTTCAGTCCACTTTAATCAAACTTTGTTTGATTTGCCTAGAAGAGGGGTGTCAGACTCCAGTCCACAAGGGCCGCTGTCCTGCAGGTTTTAGATGTGCCACAGGTAAAAAAACACTGGAATCAAATGGCTTAATTACCTCCTTATAGTGTAGATACGTTCTCCAGAGTCCTGCTAATGACCTAATTAGCAGGAGGGCCACTGTCCTGCAACTTTTAGATGTGCCTCTGCTGCACCACACCTGAATGGAACAGGTGTGATGCAGCAGAGGCACATCTAAAAGTTGCAGGACAGTGGCCCTCCTGGACTGGAGTTTGACACCTGTGGCCTAGAAGGTCCAGCTCGTTTGGGAAGGTGGGAATTCGTAATTGAATT
>NW_015114312.1:15650-44257 GCF_001443285.1 Poecilia latipinna | reverse complement strand
ATTGATTGGAGTGTCATGCACCATAATATAAAGACAAGCCTGCATAAGCTGGCAAGACACTGTACATCAGATGAATATGTTCGTACAACTGCTTTATGGTACAGTATGTGAGAAGTGGGAAGCTGTTAGCATCCAGTGGATCTCCATAGAAACAGGTGACAATCAGTCACCTCATTATTATAAAAGTGGTCAGTGAATTTCCTCAACACAACAACATCCACTGAACTGATGCATCATGCAATCCTGAACATGGAGAACCCAAGTGGCTTTGAAGGACGAGGACAGAAAATATAACTTTCATCTGATAAATATCAGATGAAGGATAGTTGATGTAGTTTTATTTTAATAAACAGTGGGTTCATAATGATCGAGACGTTAGATCTGTCCAGGCTCCTGGACAGTTTACCAGGATGACCTTCATTTTCTGACAATAACTCGTACTCATAACAAACCATTCCAGATTCATGTACTTTCACACAATAGCATATCAGAGAGCTTTTTACTGTAGTCACATATATTCATGAGTTGTGGAAATAGAAAACTATGACAGTCCTGTTTCTAATTTCATATGTTATTTCATTTGTATAATTTTCTTTGTGTCACACTTTGTTTTCATTTATCTTAGTTCTTATGTTTGGGGAATTAACTTCTAATATAACATGACAGATTAGATACAGTATCTAACCTCTTGGTGGCAGATAATGGGTGCACGGCCACTAGTCCCGTTCAGTCCACTTTAATCAAACTTTGTTTGATTTGCCTAGAAGAGGGGTGTCAGACTCCAGTCCACAAGGGCCGCTGTCCTGCAGGTTTTAGATGTGCCACAGGTAAAAAAACACTGGAATCAAATGGCTTAATTACCTCCTTATAGTGTAGATACGTTCTCCAGAGTCCTGCTAATGACCTAATTAGCAGGAGGGCCACTGTCCTGCAACTTTTAGATGTGCCTCTGCTGCACCACACCTGAATGGAACAGGTGTGATGCAGCAGAGGCACATCTAAAAGTTGCAGGACAGTGGCCCTCCTGGACTGGAGTTTGACACCTGTGGCCTAGAAGGTCCAGCTCGTTTGGGAAGGTGGGAATTCGTAATTGAATTCATACATTCATACATGACTGCAGTTGGAAGTCATGCATGAATGCCAAGCGACCCAAAGACCACTCCAACAGCAGGAAGTGGACTATGCCACAGGGCATTCTGGGTAAACATCCCATGAGTCAAATGGTAGCAAGAGAAATGCCAAAAGAGAAATCCTCCGACCGCTAAAATCTGACACCACTCCAATTTTGTTGTCTGATTGATTCATCCTGTGTTATGTCATGGTTAGCACTAAAGTTGAGTTATTAAGCACTTTCCATTTAATAATCTCAGCTTAAAACTGGATAAAAAGAGAGGAAAAAGTTATTTAAAAAATTGGCAAAAACTTTTCATATCTAACAAAAACAAACATGACAAGACAAGCTGTGACACAAATCCGATAATTAACATTTAGAGTATTTAATAAACTGGAATCTGGAGACTTTGTTTCAAACATGAAACTTTATTAGTTACTGAAGAGGCATACATGGCATAAATAAATCCTCGATCTGTTTTTATCAACTCCATTCTGAAAGGTTTAACTTAGTTTGACATGCTCCATATTCACCTTCATCCTTATGATTTGTTTCATTTGACGTGTTAAACTGATTCATCTCGATCAGTTTCCCTACATGAATATGGATGTTTTGTAAATTTATCCAGTTTACTGAATTATTGGCTCTTTGTTGCTCTCTGGTTCTGACAATCACAAGAGAACCAGAGCTTTATGATGAATCTGAATGATTCTAAAAATCTCACTTTAAATATGTCTAAAGAAGAGAATAAGCTGCCATGTGTACAGAATGGTGTTCAATATAAGAGGAGGAGACAGAGGAGCAGACTGCTGTAGTAGTTTCTCCTTACACACACACACACACACACACACACACACACACACACACACACACACACACACACACACACACACACACACACACAGCAGCTAATCACAGCTTGGTACAGGTAGTGAGGCGTTGGGACTGCTGGTGATTGAGCCTCCCTGGTGGATTGGAAGCAGGAATCTGACAGACTCAGATAAAAGGCTGTTTGGAGTTGCCTGCAGCATCAAACAGCATCAGCTGCCTCCTCCTCCCCCTGTTTATTCCCTTCCCATCATCACCTCCCCTCTTCCTCACTCTTCTCCCTGCTTTGGTTTACTCTGTTGCCATGACTACTCCCACAGCCAGAGCCGTGGCCTGTCAGGGCTCAGCTCTCAGATCACCTGATGCGGGTCGCCTTCACCGGCGGCCTCTTTCGCACTCCGACACCGTTCAGTTCAGCCGCGATGGAGTCTGAGTGTGTTTTGAAACGGAGCATGTGCAGTTTTGTGCACACACTATTTTAAAGAGTTTCTGTGTGTGTGTGTGTGTGTATGTGTGTGTGTGTGTGTGTGTGTGTGTGTGTGTGTGTGTGCGTGTGTTTGTGGGTGTGGGGGGGTTTAGAGGGGGTAACATAAATGCGAATCTCAAAATCCAATTTCCACATCTGTGAAGAGAGTCTAGTCAGAGCTGTGTGATTTGAGTGGAGGATGGGATGAAATTACCTGTTAGAAGTCACGCTACGGGGATGGCTGCTTTTCTACATGAATGAAAATTGTAGTAGGCAGGACAGCGGTGATATGAAACCCACTTAGAGCTGGATTCTTTCTGTAAACACTCGCCGACAAACCAATTACCTGCTGTTCTCTATGGTGCGTTTTCTATAAGATTCAACGAAAACAAAGTGAAATTCTCTCTTTAAGCTGCCTATCCACATTGCAGCCGTGTGGTTTGATGGTTTTCTTGTTGGCAGTGCTTTGAAGTGTCCCAGTAGGAAGCCACTTAGCCTTCTTCTAACTAACTGCTCTAACATTTCACCAGGTTGGCCAATCTTTCTCTCTTCATCGCTTGGTCAGGTTTTGAATTACTTTCCCGTTGAAGTGTCCCATCGACGAGCAGAGTCCACTGGATTTTTATTCAAATCCCCTGGTGTTTCAAAGAGTTTGTCATTTCTAACATTCTAACAAGGATCTTGCGACCGTTAGAAGGTCTTTCTCCCGTTAAACACAGATTTGCATCTCCTGCTGTTTGTTTTTCATATTTGCTCTGTCTTCGAGGCTGCAGGGAGGTTTCTGAGAGCGCAGATCTGGTGAGAGAGGGAGAGAATGAGCAATGTTGTGATCAAAAGAGGCTGGGACACCGAGAGGGAGATGAATGGGCTTGAGAGCAGGAAAATTGGACAGGAGGCAGAGAGTGAATGAAGATAGAGAATAGCTCAAGATATCTGCAGACAGAGATTGTGAGTTATGTGCAGGTAATAAACAAGGCAGAATAGATAGATATCTCTAGAGAGGAAAAAGAAAATGGTGTGTGATTGCACACTCAGGCTGGGCTTAAAAAGTTTGGTCTTGCCAAAGCATCCCAAAGGAGAAAGGGAAAGCAAAAAGAGGAAAGGCAATGGAGGAGTAGGGGGGTAACTGGAGAGAGTGTGAATAATGACACAAGAGGGAAAAATCTGGATGAACAAGCAGCATTTAAACTAACTTGGCCAACGCAGATGATGTGTAAGCCTAGTAAGCTCTCCTTTAGGCGAGCTTAGATCTCATCAACTCGCTCCAGGTTGGCATTGCCTTCAAATGCCACTGCAGAGCTAAGGATTAGCTTTACAGCCATCATTCAGACTCAAACATGGTTCTAAAGAGGCCTATTCTTCAGCCTCCCAAGACGCTCCACACTCACCCACAGCAGCCCCCTCCATCCCGCCTCACAGAGAGCCTTCATCATCAAAATGCTGTCCGCTGTAGTTGCCTAAGGTCGTGGTAATTGTGCCGAGATTTTAAAAAGGAGGTTAAATGAGCATGTCACTTACCCCGTTTGCTTCCTATCTTTCTTCTTCTAACCCTGTGTGTTTCTGTTTCTTCCTTTCATTCTGGTGCTCGTCTGCAACCTCTCGTGCCAAATCACACCCCCTCTCTTCATTCCTCCCTCCTCAGCTCTGGCTGGATCTGAGGCTTTCATATTTGGAAGCCTCACAATCGATATGGGCTGTCTGTGATTGGGTTGCCTCATGTGATTCATTTCTGTAACCTTGGTGATAGTTTGATGTGGAGGCTGCACCCATGTCCATATTATGACTCAGTGATAGTGTGTAGAGAGGAGAGGTTGGTCAAGGGAGGTATCGATTGGTCCTTCACACTCGCTGCCCTCTCTGCTCTCCCCACTATCTCCTAGTTTTTCTTTATCCATCTTTTGTCTCACTTGCCATGAAGGCGTGATAGCTTAGCCATAATTGAAATGACTTTGTGCTCTCAAGAACTGATTATTTAGCTATAAATGTTTCCTTAGGCAATCCTATTTATCTCACCTTCTGTCCCTTATTTCCTTGGTCTCACTATCTTTCCATTTTTTTCTCTCGTTGCAGAATTCAATCAGACACAACCTGTCACTGCACAGTCGTTTCATCCGAGTGCAAAATGAAGGGACGGGAAAGAGCTCGTGGTGGATGCTAAACCCAGAAGGAGGGAAGATGGGTAAGGGACCCAGACGACGCGCGTCATCCATAGAGAACGGGACACGCTACTTGAAGACAAAAGGTCGCACGAGTCGAAAAAGAGCAGGGACTATAGGCCTGGGACGGGGACAAGTTCAGGGAGCTGGTCCGACCATCCAAAGCTCCCCAGAGCATGGCAGTCCAGCGGGGAAAGGAGGCGTCATGATCAGCGGTGAAGAGTATGACACTTGGACAGACCTGCATTCCCGCACTTCATCTTCTGCCTCCACGCTGAGTGGCTGCCTCTCCCCAATCCTTGCAGAAGCGGAAGCTGATGAACCTGAGGAGGGTGGACTATCTTGCTCAGCTTCCCCTCGGATATACCCTAGTCCAACAAGCACCCGCTCACCGGCTTTGGGCACTGGGAGCCACTGCCCCAACGTGGAATTGCCTCAGCTGACTGATCTGACTGGAGCTATTAGTCTAGATGAGAGGAACTACTCCCAGCAACAGCAAATCAAGTGCAATGGTTATCCCTTTGTGCCTGGGCCAAAACCGGAAGGATCCTATTGTGTACCAATTTATGGGCAGTCTTCCATGTGTATGTTGCGGCACCACACTCCAATGGAGACCATTCAGGAGAACAAGCCAGTTAACTTTCAGCACCCAATAAGGGGCTATTCAGAGAACAATGCTTTGCAAAGTCTTCTTACGGGAGGTCCTTACTGCAACAAAGACATTGTGCTGGGTCAGGGACGTGAAACGCATGCACTGTTGACACAGGGGACTAGTGTTCACAGCCAGCACAACCACAATCAGAATCCCAGTCACAATCAAAACCATAGCAACAGCCAAGAGCATGCTCTCAATCCCAGTCTACATAACGGCCACGGCTCAGTCCATGACCAGAACACAGCTCACCATCAAAACCACAATCAGGGTCATAAACACCAAGCCAGCCTTGACTACAGCCACAGTCACAAGCCCCATATTGCCCATGAGTATGGTCAGAGTCATGAGCACAGTCACAGAAGCAAAGTGAATTCCAACCACGACCACAACACTCATTCTAGTCAAAGTCACCTGCACAACCACACACCC
This sequence comes from Poecilia latipinna, assembly GCF_001443285.1. Taxonomy (NCBI): domain Eukaryota; kingdom Metazoa; phylum Chordata; class Actinopteri; order Cyprinodontiformes; family Poeciliidae; genus Poecilia; species Poecilia latipinna. Next base: position 38,612 of record NW_015114312.1, on the reverse strand, counting down.
CCAAACCCTCATAACCCTATGCATAGTGGGCCTCACCATCAGGCTCTGTCTCCTCGGGTGAGCACTGACGTCCTGCAGCCCTACAGTCTTAAGAACTCTAACCACTATGGGCCACGCCCCCACCTCCCAACATCTCCTTCTCTGCCCCCAAACCCTGCAGGCATCCTGGATGTTCCTCAGGACCCCTGTCGTCTTGCTTCTGCTCCTCATCCCCGACACCAGTCCTACCCCAGAGCTCACCATCAGGCCATGGCTGAATCCTGGCAAGCCTATTATCACAACAACCACAATCACCAACCAGGGAATTCGGCATATCAGGGACAAGTGCACAGCTCGCACAACAGAATGGCTGCCCAATTGGAAATGGAAAATGCCCCCAACAGCCTAGACTGTGATGTGGACCCGATCCTGCTTAGTGATTTTATGGACACAGATAATGTGGACTTCAACTTTGATGGTTCTCTTTCTCAAGGGGTGGGCATGGGAATGGGCATGACTTTAGGGGCTTTTTCTTGTCCTCCACCAGCTCATAGCCACCAGAGTTGGGTGCCTGGGTGAACTTGGATCTGAGGGGTTTGAATAGACCATAAAAGTCACCCGCTGGGCAGTGCTCTGGGTCGGCTGTTCCCTTGGACTGATTAGCTATGATTCTGTTTTTTTTTTTTTGTTTGTTTGTTTTTTTTCCAGGCATATTGTAATTTTATTTCCTGGGGACTCGCACACTGTATTTTTTTCTCCCTCCTTCTCCGTGTTTATGAAGCTTTCTGTCTCCATGTTGAACTTGCTTCCAATGAGCCCAGTGGTAAAATCTGCCCCTCTCCCAGTTTATGCCCTGTAGGTTTTTCTCTCTCTCCCCCTAATCATCCTGTTTGTCCTTGGCTCTCAAGCACTTTACAGCCATCTTTTCATACAAATGCAGTAACTCAAATACCAGACAAAGTCATGTTGTATGTTCACTTTTAATGTATGCAATCCACTTAGTATTATCTCCACCTACAAAGAATTTGTTGTTCCTGACATAAGAACATGATCAAACAGCTGCATACATTTCCTCAGTGCCGAGGTGCTCATAGATTGGAAGGTAAAGGGCAGGGGGTGGAGGGTTGTGGTTGCCAGGTTTAAGAATAAGGCTGATATTTTTTTGAAAGACTGAGGCATAAGGGAAGGGAGGTGAAACAGAAAGAGAGAGGGATTTGTCCTCTCCCTAGTGAACAGGGTTGGTTCCTGCTGTGTCCCGGAGTGGAGGACAATCATCCATCACACAACCATCAGCGCCATTCCATTGAAATGCAACGTCCTTTCTTTAATCTCCAAAGTAATGCCAGATTGATGCATCATGATTGCTAATCTAATGTGCTCCTCTGTTTTTTCAACCTCCTCCCCTCCCTCTTCAGCTCCGGACACACGGGCTTAATGTGTTTTGGTGAAAGCGATGATAAAAGTCACTCAACACTAAATGGGGGTAGGGATTGGAAAAGGGGGGTGGTGTTAGAGGAGGTGGAAGGGGGGGGGTTATGGAGAGGAGATGATAGGAGAAGAGAAATGCAAATATTCCCTCTGTGCCTCTTTCTCTCCATTTTGCAGATTTATGTAGCTTCCGTACAATGAAATAAGCAATGATCAGAGCCTGCTGTACATCCTGAGGAGCTACATGATTGGTCAGAGCTGGGTTTCCTCAGCTTGGTACATTCACTGACCCACTCCAGAACAGCTTAGCAAGCGGCCATGAGTCAACTGGGATGCTGGTGAAGCTGCCCTCGTCTCAGTCAATAACAGCCAGGTTAAAGCCCTCCATGTGTTTCTACTCCAGAGAATTCCTCGCTGATGAGCAGCATCAGCCGATTACTATTTTGTGCTATCTCCTGTACCCAGACTCCCTCAAATCACACCACCCCAACCCGAGGTTACTCGGAGGGTAAACAAGAGTAATTAACCGCCAAACAAGATGGATGATTTATGCAAGTGCATGTAGTCGCTCATTGGCACAAAGTCATAATTCTTCCCCCTGCCAAGCACTAGGAAGGTGATTTTTTAAGAAGTGGTGCCGGGCCATGAGGTAAAGTGTCTGTTTCCAGTGTCCTTCATGTCTTTCAGCCATCTTCCATATGATCGTCCCCACCCCTCCAGGCCACGTATTTATGTTGCTGTTGTCTTTTCTCGTGCTCGTTCAATGATTGTGCAGTTGTCTGTCTGATGTAGTGTGGATTGGAGCGCTCTCCAGCATTTCATTTATGTTGTTTGCAGCTTGAGAAGGGACCGAGGTGGTGTGGGGGCTTTTGGGCTTCCGACCTTCTGAGGACAGAGAGAACAACACCATGGGAGAAGGGAACGGTAGATAGACAGTGAGACACAGAACAGGGAGGAAAAAGTGAACAGCGTTAGACCAGATCTGTTTAGCTTTAAGAGGTTTTCTATCTATAAAACTGCCTGTTACAATCAGGCCAAATGTCAAGTGCTGCTCAGCCGGCTCCAGTGAGCTTCGACCAGGCAGCCACTTCTCCCTTCTGATTAAGGACAATGACTGGTATTTCCATACACCTTTCTTTTCTTTCCTTTTCTTTTACTTTCCTTTCTTTTCTCTTACTTCTTCTTTTTGTGTGTGTTAAAATGGCCCATTGTTGTAACCCAGCTGTATTTGTACTCCTGCCCGTGTGCACCTGTGTGTCAAGCTTCTCATGGGCGTGAGTGTGTGTGTGTGAGTGTGAGTGTGTGTAGAAGTGACGTACAAGAACTGATTAAGGGGGAAATTGCTGAGAAGTTCCCTGCCCTGGTGTTTTCCATGCTTGGCTGAGTGCAGCATACATTATATATACAGTTTATATTTATTGTTTGTGAAGCTGGGTCTAAAGAAAGACCCCTCACTGCTTTGTCTTCTTGTTGACAGACACAGAATGCATTTCAGTTTGACTGCATTTCATCGTGTACATAATCTATATTTACAAAATTGTATTCTATTTTTTTTTGTTTGTTTTTGCAAATATGTTTTTTTTTTTTTCTAAAATTGTGTATCTGCTCATCTGGTGACCGTCAAATAAAACAAAAATGAATACAGATTCCTCTCATGTCTCAGTTATTCACCCAGACACTGTTAACGGGTCAGGTTGGATTCCTTCAACTGCGGTTAGGTAACATTGTCGTTAGTAACGGTTTCCTTACTCGAAGATGAAGTCATGTCTCTGTGAGTTCGCAGAAAAGTCTAGAAATAACGAAACAGCCAGCTGAACAAAATCTGTGTTTTAGGGAATGAAAACAAGTCAACTTAACCTGAACTTTACTGTATCTACTCAGGATCAAGGTATCACGTTCTGTAAATATATAACTGAAGTGGACTGAGTTGCACTAAATAAAAGAACTATGAAATGTTTCAGTACTACAGTATCATCAGATTTTGTAACAAGCATGGATGGACATATTGTTTACACTCTGCTTTTCCATTTGGATTTCACTTATGTTTGGATAAGAGTTATTTTAAAAAAATTACAGTATGTTTTTCTGTACATTTGATGCAATATTGAAATCATTTCAGGACTTTGCATTTTTTTGTTCTCTGACTTGGAAGACCTTGAATTTGAAAAAGTCCAGAGTTTCTTAAAATTCTAACTGTATTTGGATACATTCTTACTATGGTGAGTTAAATTAGAATTCAACCCACCAAACTTTAATAAAGGAAAGAAAGGGCATCTAGCAGCTTATTGTTGCCTTATATCTGAACTTTATACTCCATTAAGCGAAACTCGATGTTGTGTTTCTGCTATTTAAAGTCTACAAATTTGTGTTTGTAGATTAAATCAACACTATTCACAGCGGTGACTTATTCCTTATAGTGTAGATGGTGAATCTTTGGTACATCAGAAAGAAACGTAACCATCTGCTGTTCAGTGGATGCTGCGATCTGGTGCTTTGCAAGTCCTTTAGTAACCATGGAAACACCTGAGTGTCTTTACCCACCTGCTTTATTTATTTATTTATTTATTTATTTATTTATTTATTTATAATATTATTGCATCCACAATAAGAAAACCTTTGCTAATTTGTTTCTCCATCAGCTCTCTGTGCCCATCGTTAGCTGATCCCTCTACCAGCATGCCCTCTTCTTTAAATCAGGAGTTTGGGCACAGTGTGTTCTCTCTACCCTGTCAATCTAGGAGGCCCTAATGTTTCTAAATAACTTTGAGTTTATCATTTTACATTGAAAAACAACATTCACAAATAGGATATTCTGTGGAGTAAAATTCACTTTGAAACCAGTGAAATTATCAGAAAAAAATTGCCTCTGGATTTCACAACCAGAAATTTAAAAATTTGACAGTACAAATAGAAAAATGTGTCTTTCTTTCAAAGGATGGTGAAACCATGACGCTTCTTTCTGAAAACAAGACAGCAGTTGAACAAAGTTTTACCAGAATCCACAAATTCTGAAACAATGTCCATAATTAACAGTGAAGCATGATGATTACTTGGAGTAGCTGTGCAGTCACAGGATCTGAGGATCTGATCACGTTACCTCTGCTTACCAAAGTAAACAGCAGTCAAAAGTGAGGCAGTCTGTCAACAACCCAACGATCCCAAACACAGCAACAAATCTACAAGAACTTTACAAGAGAAAAGAAAAACTGGTCTGGAAAATTCCAGACTGAGCTCAGACTGGTTGAAAAGCTGAACTGGAGTGACAAAAGTAAGGTACAGAAAATACACTATATATGAAAAGACAAGATAAAATATCTGCACATCTCAATAAAATGAACATTCATAATACCTGTAATCGAAATGATCTTGCTACTAAATTTTTAAATCACAGTGGGAGACACTGTTGGCTTTGCTATTACTAAGTAAATATGACAGAGTGAAATCAGTTGTGTATTTCTGTTCACCAATGAACAAATAAGACAATTTTAGTATATTCTGATATATAAAACCCAAGGACTTAATGTCCATCCAAAAGCAAAACTAAACAAATAAAATTTAATCCAAAATTTGAACTAAGAATGTTAAAAAAAAAAGATTCAAAATTATGTTGGAAATGTCGTGAGTGTAGCAGTTGAGCCCAAAATGTAGGCGGAGTTGGAGAAAGGAAAGTTTGAATATTCAATAAAAATAAATAAACTTACAAGCAAGGAAACATGGACTGAAATGAGCAGAGTGACATGGAATGAAGAAAAGAATCTGCACATGGAGCAGCTTATCCATCAGGTTTGGGCCAAAAATACCTGCGGACAGGAGCAGAAATATCATTGACAGTTATAGAAATTATTTTTATTGCAGTGTTTGTCTTAAAAAGTTGAGCAACAATATAGTCAAGTCTAGAGGTACCAGGCCTGTTTGATCCGTTTCTTTTGAAAATGATTCTGTTGAACTGGAAATCAAAAGAAATACTTCCTTTTCATTTATTTATTCATTATTAGTTTTGTCAGTTTCGAGTTATTTCAGTCAGACTTCTGCTGCTTTTGGTCATAACAGATGGATACCAACAATTGCCTCTTCATATGTCAGTAAAAGTGATAGAAAATTTATTTAAAACAAAAAAAATATAATCATGCAAATCACCAAAGTGGCATTAGAAAGACTTTAAGAAAAACAGGCAACTATATCAATATGAATTGATACAGCTGGCTATATCGACTCATATCAAAATTTTATTTGGTGTATTGTCACTTTTTTTTGCATGTTCGTGTGTGTGTGTGTGTGTGTGTGTGTGTGTGTATGCTAATGTTTGGTGTGTGTTTCCAGTCCATCGCCTGTGTTATAAGCCTCGTTAGCAACCCGATACTGCGCCACAGCTGTGCCTGTCCCAGTGGAGGCCTTCTCACTGGGGGAATGACTGCATCTGCATCTGCACAACCATACTGTACACACACATACACACACACACACACACACACACACACACACACACACACACACACACACACACACACACGCACATGCATGCACATGCACTTACTCACCCATAGTAGGTCTGTTACTGCCTTCACATGGACTTTGCATTGACTTCTATTAATTTTTCATTCATTTCTATAGCCTAACACTGACCTTTACCCTAAACCTGACCTGAACTCAGTTCACACTGAGTTCTAAATCTAATCCATGACCCAACAACATTTGTTCTCCTTCTGGGGCCCCATAAGGAGCAGTCGGTCCCCACAAGGTAGTATTTGTTGGACAAATGGTCTTTATGCTGCATCAAATACAAGGCAACACACACACACACACACGCACACACACACACACACACACACACACACACACACACACACACACACACACACACACACACACACACACACACACACACACACACACACACACACACACACACACTATTGTGTCCTTTTGTGCCCCACTGCTGTTCCTGAGAGTGAACCTACTGAGTCAGTAAAGAAAAATCCTCCATAGTTAGCCCACTAGAGGATGCCAGCACATGGCACCTCCCCCTCACACACACACACACACACACACACACTAAAGGAGGCAGAAACAGCTCTCCATCATCTCCAGCGTATGCCATTCTTTAAAATATGCTAGTTAGTTGATCTGCAAGGGAGAGGTAAGTTAGTGTGAGACAGAATGCATAATAAGGACGGCTGCTGCTGTACTTCATGCAAATAGGAAGCCTGACATGTCAGAGGCTTGATGGATTTGTTCTGACAGACACGGTGACAGGCGGGTGACAGCAACTTAAAAACCTGCACACCCCCCTGCCCCCCTCAGCCTCTCTCCCTCCTTGTATATATTTACAACCAGGGTATATTAATGCACTTTTCCTCCCTAATCTCTCATGTTCCTGCGCTAGTTCAGAGACGGACGCATATTTCACAGGATGTGGAGGTTTGTGATGTCGGCTGATATGTGAGCTCTGTGCCGTGTGTGATGTCTGCATAAACTGCAGAAATTACTGGGAGAACCCAAAAGAATGGCTCTGCCTCATACTCAGCAGTATGCACATTCAAGCAAAAAATAATGATAATAAAATAATATTAACACTCCACCAATCCACCATGGATTTAATACTGGTTAGTATATTACAAAATAATCAAGAGGAACTTTTACAATTAAAGTCAGAGTTCTGTCATGTGACAGCCTGAAACCTTTTCTGGTTAGAGTTTTTATTTTTATTTTTATTTTAGATTAATGTAAAGTAGTGCATAATTATGATGAAAAAGGATTAGTTTAAGCCCATAATAATTCAAATTCCTTTAACAAAATAGAAATAAGACAGAAAAAAATATTTTTATTTTCAAAATAGATCCTCATTTAATTTTTTTTTTTATTATCTTCATATCTGTGTGTTTTATTTTCTGTCTGAAACAAACTCCTATAATTAAAAAAAATAATTGTCTGGTAATGGTCTGGTATAAATTTTTAATAATAGCTGTACATGGTTTTCAATTTTATTTGAAAATAAAAGTATGTGACTCTGCAGTAGACTGGCAGTTTGTCCAGAGCGTCTCCCTCCCAATGACTGCTGGAAATAACTGGAAATAAACAACACTCCTCTCCTTCCCATTACTTTGCAACAACAAGCAGGTATGGAGGCATGGATGCAAAGAAATGTTCATATAATAGTCAGGATTTTAAATTAAGTCTCTTTTCTCTGATACCCCGAAATAAAATCCAGTACAACTAATAGAAGTTTATGTTGCTTCATGATATTTAAAGACAGCATATGGGTGGGAAGTAATGTCTCCTGATTAACTAGTTGAGATTCCATTGGCCATAAAATTGTACACATTAAAAATTACAAAAATAAATGTGCTCAATGGAAACATGCCAATTAAAAAAAACAAACATTTTTTGATAAAAGGTTTTTTCCCTGATTTGAATTTTTTTTTTGGCAGTATTGAAACATGTATTTCACAATACTGTTATGGAAACTCTTTTTTCACATCACACAAGTCATGTGATCAACAATTGGATGTTACTACTGGCGGAAATGATGAGGAGGACGACAGGAACTGGTAGGAAGATGATTTATTTCTTTCAAGGTGCTGCTGGCTCCATCAGAGACGCACCTGCAGCCACGGCTTGTTGCGCCGATTGACTGATAAATAACAAATACATCTAATCTAAATGTTTACATTCATTGCTTTCTTGTTTTACTATAGTGGTCTTTATTTTGCAGGAAAGTAGGATAATGAGAGAGAGGGAAGACATGCGGCAATCGTCACCAGGCCGGGAATCGAACCTGCGACGGCCGGACTAAAGCCTCGTCACGTGGGCTGTGCTTAATCTCTGCGCCATCACAACATCCTGCTCTCCAAAATGTTAATGACTTAGGCCTATTACATGAACAGTCTTAGTCATGTATGATTAACTTCTTATTTAATGGAAACATCGCAATTGGGAAGTTGTGTTTTTTCCAACATCAGTGGAAGCGCAGCCAGTGTCCGTCTGTGTCCAGGCCGCTCAGAGAGCCGCTGACTTCCTGCTGCTGAGTGTGTCAGCGCGCTGCTGCTGCGGTTTATTACAGCAGAACCTCCCCGGGGATTCAACTGGTGACAAACATCAAAGCTTCGCCTGCCATATTAGAACAGCAAGGATGTGGGTGGAGGTCATCTCCGATTAATTCCACCTCATATGTGGGACAAACGCCTTCAGCACGTTGCTTGGATGCTCATTATCAATTCATGGAGCATTTGAAGACCCGCAGTCTCTCTGTGAATTCTTTCTTTTCTTTTTTTCCCCACCGTCTTTAAAGAGAGCTCGTTTTTTTTTTTTTTTTTTTTTGTAAGCGTGAATTTTGACAATTCAAACTTCCGCTCAATGACAAGCTCCGAGTCCCACGCTGGAAAAAAAAAAAAAAAAAAAAAAAAAGGTCCCATGTGTTTGAAGCATCTAGGCCGCTCCATCTTTTTGATCAGCAGCTCGGCTGTGAATTGTGCAGATCAGAAAGTGGATCAGAGGCTCCCCGGGGACCGACATTTACTGCTGCCACCAGCAGAGGATAGGAAACGTAATTAAGAGTTTGTTAAGATGCCCAAATTCCTTCTCATTTCCATCCGCCTCCCATCCCTCCTTCTCCTGCTCCCAGTAGCTCTGATCTCGCCTCCGATTAAAACTCTCCTTCCTCGAGAATACGGGAGCCAAAGACGGGGAGCTGCATCTCCAGCCACACAGGCTGATTATCTTAAAGAGTAATTAGTGAGTGTGACAGCGCTCTGTGTTGACATGATGGGGATGGATTATTCTGACTGCGGCTCCTTTCAGAAGCACAAGAAAGCCCAGTGCATGTGCCGCATGTGTGTTAATTATCAGTGTCACTCATTCTTTATGTGTCTTTATGTGTTTGATAGTAATTGCCGTTCATGTATGTGTATGTATCAATGTCGTTGAGTCAGTCAGCAAGCAACTTCAAACCTCCGCAAGGCAGCAATTATCCCCTCAACAATATGCGGCTTGAGCTCAGTACACTCTGTGAGATTTGATGCTGAATGCTAATTCATCCAGCCGTTGATTGTTACTTCGGTGGGGAAAGAACGAAATTGGAAAAAAAACAAACAAAAAAACAAAAGCACTTGCTTTTCGAGCGTTACTGACGACGGTCAGAGAGAGAGAAAAAAAAGGACCAAAGAAACAAAAGCGAGGCTCGATGAGAAGCTTTCTGCTCCGACCTGAGTTCAGCAGGAAAACACGCTGCAGCTGAAGACAGGATGTGAAGCTGTAAGGAGCAGTGGAGGGATGGCACAGCACGTCTTTACAATCAGTAGATAGAACCGAAACTGATATAATAAAAGCAGAAATATATAAACGGACCCTTAAATAAATAAGTCTGTTTAAAATGCATGAATTATTTACAGAACGGACAAATTTTCCTCCATTCTTATAATTTAATTGACCTTTAATTTTTCAGTTTAGTTCCAACAAATGACATAATATGAATTTTACTTTTACTCATTTATTTCTTTTTATTTATTGTGTTATTTTAGTTTTTTGTACCAAAAGTCTTTATTTCCATGTGTTCTTTTTACGTTTTTTATTTTTTAACCGTATGCGTTTCTGCCTTGTTGTACAGAAACTGGTTCTTTCCTTTGAATCTTCCTCCGGATGTGACTGGAATCTAATCAGTGGATGATCTTTATTTTATTTATACATCACTATGAGGAGAAAGATTCTTTGAGCTGCCAAAATGGGAACTTAAATCAACTTTAGTTGTTTGTAGGTGAGTGCAGCTCATGTTTGCTCAGTTCCACATGATTCAAACTGAAACATGTTGTCCTGGGGTCTTTATTGACTTTGCAACAGATTGCAAAAACTATCTGCTAGATTGTGTTTCTTTTGCTGTTTGAACTTTAGCTTAACAATCAAACGTAGAGCTTCCATAATTTCTTCCAGGCCTGCATTAAATTGGATAAAAAGGAGGGAGCTGTAAACATCCACCTCTTCGTGAATTGCTGTTTCTTTCTTTATTTTTCGTTCTTCAGTGTTCAAAAGATGTTTTGGCATTGAGGACAAAACAGAACAGACTGCTCGAGGTGTTAAGTTGTCCCCGTCTTTAAAGGCACACCTCTAAGCTTGCAGAAGGTTCCTGGGGGTCATCATACATTCATTTTCTAAAAATTCCTTATTTAACCGACCTCAGAGCAGAGTTCTGGCTCTGCCGTCTTTTTCTCCAGCCATGCTTTTGTAATGTGTGCAGAAGGAGGTTTTTCCTTTAACTTTACAGAAATACACGGATGTTGGAAGCAGATGGAAATACAATGAACACAAAATGTATGGAAATGTGTGTGTAGTTGATCTGCTTTAACAATGATTTATTATAATCAGTTTAGGGCTGAATCAATTAACCAGGATGAATCGATTATTTGTGAATCCGTGTTTCTGTTAGCCCTCATCCAGGTCCAATCCCTCCATTCAGCAACATCTTTCATTTGTCTCCATCCTGCTGTCTCTTTTACTCTCTGCAGATGGAAAACCAACCAGTTAGAAATTTCTCTTCCTCTTAATCGCTTTCACACTGACTCTTTTCTCAGCACTGATGAGCCAATCTCTCCCTGCCTTCATTCCAGACCAGCATCCATCACCTCACCTAGGGAGTCTCTCCTATTCGGTAAATCCAGAAACCTGACCACATGATTCCAGTTCCCCAAACACTGCAGCCAGAACTCTTTGAATCATCCCAAACATACCGCAGCTTCATCCATAATACCTGGAACAACATTCCTGGTGCCTATTCTCATCTCACTTCTAGTTACCTGAGAAGTTTTGAAGGTCTTGATGTCATGATCTGTGTTTCTGTGTATTTATTTTTAAGGGTTTTCTGTGTTCAGTTTCTGTCCTGTGAGTCTCTGTGTATTTAAACCCACCTGTTGTCTTTGTCTCTTGTCGGGTTCTTGTCTATGATAGTTCGTCTGCCAGCACAGTTAAACTGTTTAGTCCTGTGTCGGCTTTAGCTCGTCGCGTCAGTCTTTGTTTAACTCAGTTGCTATCGGTGGTGAGCCTCTGTGTTTCCTCTCTGCTGTGCTGCCTGAGATCTGAACTGTTTTTGAGCTATACTCTTCATTAAATTCATCATCTTCATCACCACCTGGGTCATCAGCGTTCTCTCTCACCACCACAAACTACACCTCATGACAACTTGAGTAAAGTCTGTTTTCTGAGGCCCTCCCACTACTGAGGCTGCTCCTGCTATGACTTCAACAGCAGAGCTCCACAGATGACTCCTCGTCATCGTCCTCTTCTTCAAATATCTTCTTCATTAAACCTTTCAACTCAATTTATTTAACCAAACATCTTGTTGTACAACAGGACAGACAGCAGCAACGTCACCTCGAAAGAGGCTGAAAGAGTACAGAACGGGGATGAATACAAAACTTCTGGAACCATAAAAAACATTTTATGGTTCCATTAATTTCATAAAAAACAGCAACATACAAAAGAGTGTAACTCCTTACTTTATTTGTAGACACTGTTAGAAACCACTGAGGTATTACATGAACAGGCGGGAATGATTGGAGGGATCCCAGATGCTTCAGAAGTCAGGCATGTCCTGGTGCATCCAGCAGCTGATCTCTAGCACAACCCGTTTCTGCTCCAGAGTCGGGGCCTTTTCAGACGGGGCCTCAACCCACAGCACATCCTCAGGCCATACAGGTCAGCCAGGGCCCGGGTCTGCTGCAAGCCTAAGGGACGAAGGCAAAGAATGAGTCCACTGTTGAGTCTGAGACAGAGAGTCGTGTTAGGCTGACAGTCCGGCAGACGCCAGGCGAGGTCAGACCCAGGCCATGGACGACGGGGGTCTCAGACCAGACCCCTTCAGCATCAAAGTAACCCGTTATGATCTAAGTGATTAAAGCAGAGCCACAGGCAGGGCTCAAAGCGCTCCGGGCCGGGACCGGCGGTCTGGCTGTAGAGAGAGGCAGCTTGTTGGTCCGCCAAACTTAATAGACAGACGACTGGCAAACAGAAGGGAGACTTCACTCTCATGACTAATTAATAACAGTAAAGCAGCTGATAGGAACTAAAAATGCGTTAGATTTTGCGGTCTAATCAAATGCAGTGTAACAGATGGAGTTTGTCACACTGGAAGAAGCAGAGCTGGACTGGCTATCTGGGTTTCATGCATTTATGGGCCGGCCTGAGGCTGTCACAACTCAGCCAGAACAGTATATTATAAGTAATTTCTGCCCACCACCAAGACCCATTCGTTAATATTCCTGTAGGACAATCCAAATAAATTTTTCAGCGCTCCTCGGTCCGTACCTTCATCCTCCTTTGAGTTTTTAGATTTTGTCATTTGAGCTGAACGGAATTGGACAGAAGTGCATGGCAATGGGAAAACCACAAAAGAACAAGTGTGGTGCAGAAAAGCTGCAAAGAAAAAAAATCTAAAATTAGTCAAGTCTATTAGTAAAGCACATTTCAGCAACAAAGTTCAAAGTGCTTTACATCACAAAAATACAGAGTCACTAAAGACACCATACAGTCAAGAATTGAGAAAACCAGTAAACATTATATTTTATCAAATGCCATTGTACGATATCAAATACATCGATCAATGTTTCAGTTATTATGGTTCCAAAGCAACTGTAAACTGGTGTTTAGAACCAGTAATGTTCTGGTTCTAAACACCAGTAAGACAGAAACTCTGATTATTGCTCCCAGTCACTTTCATCAAGATATCAGCCGGACTAATTCATCCTTCTGCCTGCTAGTAGAAAATCTAGATTTGATTCATCATTAGGCTTCCACTCTCACATTAAGGCTGTTTCTCGTTCTTGTTTCTTTCATTTAAGAAACATTTCTCAGATTAGACAAATGGTCTCTAGAGTTGACCTGGAGAACATGATTCATGCTTCGTGTCATCTGGTCTGAACTACTGCAACACTCTTTTTAACTGCCTGGAAAAATCCTCAATTTCATGTTTGCAGTCAGTACAGAACGCAGCAGCCAGACTTCTCACCAAATCCAGTAAATTCTGTCATATCTCTCCTGTTCTATATTCATAACACTGGCTCCCAGTTGATTTTAGAATTTGTTTCAAAGTTCTTGTGCTGACATTTAGAGCATTACATGGCCAGGCTCCTGATTATCTTTGTCAGCTTGTAACTGAATATTCTGCTGCTCGTGGTCTTAGTTCTCGAAGTCTGAATTTTCTGGTTATTCCATAAACACAGTTAAAACCTAAAGGGGCCCAGGCCTTTCAGTTGGTGGCCCCAAGGCTGTGGAACAGCTGGCCCTTGCAGCTCTGTTTTGCTGACTCTGTGAAGGTTTTTAAAAAGCAACTAAAGCATTTTTATTTTCCCAGGCTTTTATCTCTTGACTTTATTGTGTTTCTTATGTTGGTTTTATGTTTTGTATGACTTTAAGGTTTTCTGTTGTACAGTGCTTTGTAATTTTATTTCTGTGAAAAGCACTTTATAAATAAACTTTACTTACTTACTTAATTTTTAGTCTTGATTTAAAGAAACTCGGTGTTTTGGCTGTTTTTCAGATTTGTAGAAGTTTGTTCCAGATTTGTGGTGCGTAGAAGCTGAGAGCTGCTTGTCCATGTTTGGTTCTGATTCTGAACCAGAAGACCTGAGAGCAGCAGCGTTCTGGATCAGCTGCAGCTGGAAGATTGATTTTTTTAGTCAGACCTGTAATCAATGCAACTAAAGATAAACACATCATGGATGAGTTTCTCTAGATCTCGCTGAGACATTAGTCCCTTAATCCTGGAAATGTTCTTCAGGTGATAGAAGGCCGACTTTGTAACCGTCTTTATGTGTCTGAAAGTTCAGGTCAGAGTTCATCACTACACCCAGATTTCAGTCTGATCTCTAGTTTCTATCTGTAAAACGGAGGCTGAGTGTTGACTCTAGATTGTTTCTCTTTAGGTCCAAAGATAATAACTTCAGTTTTGTTTCTGTTCGGCTGGAGAAAGTTATGACACATCCACACATTTATCTGATTAAATGATTAGAGAATTTTAGGTTTTGATATTGACTTATCTATGCAAATCAATTGACTCTGATGTCTGTGTTGACTGTGTTGAGTCTTTTTGCGTTTTTTAATTTTTTTATTTTATTTTCATTTCTAAGTCTGCAGGGTCACAGATATCTTACTCTTGTTCCTGTCCGAACACAGAGGAGCCTCAATGAGGTCATTGCTACTGGAGGTTTTATTTGTTGTGCTGCTTGCACTTTTCACAGACCGTTTTTATTAAGCGTGCAACAATATGTAATGATTTCATTCCAGGATTTTTTTAAGCCCTCTCCACAGAACAAAGAGGAGCAGAGGGGAAGAGTGACCCATCAGGAAATTAATTAAGGTGAAAAGAGGAGTGAAGCTCCTGCCTCTGGGTGTGTGGAGCTGAGCAGTTGTCTGAATCACTGAAGTTGTGTCCAGGTGTCTGACCCTCAGCCCCCACCCCCCAACCTGCAGCACTCAACAGCATAGGAAAGTGGAATGAGATGTCTATCACGCAGCCCAACATCATCTCTTCTATTTCATGCTGGCCAGAGCTTGACGGTAACACTCAGACATGATGGCGGCAGCTGACACCGTATTGCAGAGAATTGCCCTCCTTTACGAAGAATTGAGAGAAGAGAGTTGGAGAGGGGAAGGGTCCTGGGAGGGAATGATTCCTTTTTGATAGATGCAATCTCCCTGCCATTCAGTCTAACACTAAGCATCACACTGATGCTGCATGGCTCGACACACATCCTCTCAAAGATCCTTTCTAATCTTGGCAGGACAGGGGAAAGCCGTGTTCCTTCTGAAAATGAAAAGCTGATTGTTCTCTCCCACATTGGTGAAGGTGTGTAAGGTTCTCTATTTTCACATGAACAGCGGACTGGATTGGAGACATCACTAGCTGCGTTTCCATTAAGCAAGAAATTGAGCAAATTGAAATTACAGACATGAATTTGTTTACTGGAAAGACGCCAATTAAAAAGAAACTCATGCTTTTCGATATTATAGATATTAAATTAGGATGAGGTGGTTTTTCAGTCATATCAAAATAGATGTATCTGACAAAACTGCATTGGAAATGCTCACATCATAAAAACATGATGGACAACCTAGAGGCATCCTTTTCAGTCAGAGGCTTCTTCAGATCAGCTACAACAGATCTGACCTGAAGCAACACACAAGCAAAGATTTGAAAAGGGTTTAATGTATAACATACAGTATGTACAATGTACCAAAAGTTCAAAAAGGGCACGTAGAAGAAGAGTTGAAAACACCTTACAACAACATAACATACAGAACACCAGGCTGGATAACAACAAGCCACATTCATATCATTGTCACCAATGATGTAGTTCAACTAGTTCGACAGGAAGAGGAGGAGTTTGTGGGAAAATCTGAGGACGTCAACAAAGAAGAGCAACTAACAGAAGTCAGTCTATCTCCATGGTGATAGGTGATTGTAGCATTGGATACAAGATAGATAGATAGATAGATAGATAGATAGATAGATAGATAGATAGATAGATAGATAGATAGATAGATAGATAGATAGATAGATAGATAGATCGATAGATAGATAGATAGATAGATAGATAGATAGATAGATAGATAGATAGATAGATAGATAGATAGATAGATAGATAGATTTGTCCCTGTAGGGTTTGTATCGTTGTCAACTGGCATTTCCATAAACACACATACATACATATGTGACATTAACAACAAAGAAGTTTTATCTCAGTAATTTATGGTACATTTTTGTTGTTTAATGAGTTAATGACTTACTGTATGAAATAAAATGTTTCTGTTTCTTGAGAATAACAGAAGGCAGCACCTTCACCCTGAAGGAAGCAGCTCAAATGAAGATCTTGGGGGCGAGCTGTAATATAATCTAGTTTGTAGATCCAAACTAAATGTTTAAGTCTCAGTTAAATATTTAGTTTACAAGCTCATTGTTTATATATCTTGTGAACTAAATATCTAGTTTGGAGCAGTAACATATATAAATGTATGAATAAGACAGTGAAAATATGGCTTTGAAAAAAGAACATCTACACCATAACAGGGTAACATCCAGGTCAGCTTTTCAGAACTGGTGGGGTTATTTAACATTTATTCTCTAAACTGGTGGTTAGAAAGTGAAAATGAAAGATTTATCTTAGTGTTTTTTTTTTTTTTGCTGTGAAAGAGAACAAGTGAATCTCATCATAAACGTTTTACATTTACAGAAGATGGAACAGGTTTCTGAGACAGACCTCATGTTTCTACTCCAGCTAAAAGCCAATCAGTCATCCTTAAGGTTTAGTGGCCTTCACAGCAGATCCTCCTCCACTGCTACACAAGCATGAAGAAGAATTAAGAAGTCCATGCAGACATCCTGCATAGTGAACCTGCCAGGAGACTTCTAAAGCTGATTGGTTGTGCTACCATTTTAGTTTACTTATGCAGATTGCAGTGGTCACTGTAAAGCTTTCAGTTCACACACAAAAGTCCAGGTTAGCGAGCCTGTGGGTCTCACCTAGATTGAGTGTCAGCACTTTCAGGTGATCAGTTATTTGGCTGTTGCTGCGCGATCACTGGCTGTAGTTATGAGCTAATGCGCTGTGTCTGTGACTGCGTCGGGGTGCTGGCGGTGGGGGCTGTTTGTGTGCTTGTGTGTTTTGAGTTGATCCCACTGAAAGTCACCTCTGATAGCCATTATACACCCACACACAGAAATATCCCTCAATTTCTCTTACCCCCTACCAGCTCACTCCCCCACAACGCAGACTAAACAGACATGTTTGTTGCCATGTTCCTGTGATTTGCAGAGGATTTCGAGCCGCGCCACGGATACATTAATATGGTGGTGAACGCTTCAAGGACTAGCCGGTGGTTCTTAAGCACAGCAGTATGTCTGTTGCTAGGAACGACTTTAGATTTGGAGGTTTGGGAAACAAAAGAGTTTGAGACTTCCCATCAGATTCTTTAAAACACTTTTACTGAAGTTGTCTTCATGAAATGCGGTGGAGGCACATCTTCTTGTGTTTCCATACAGCTGTGCATATGTGTGTCTCCTGGCTGTTTATGGTTCCGTATCCCCATCTGGGGCTCAGGGTGATGTTTTTGCAAACAGTTATGAAGGTAGTCTGATATTTTCTTTGTATGTGTACAAATTGTATGAAGCTGTAAATCACCTTGGCGCCTGTTGCCGTGCCGCAGCCTGCCTCTCAGCCTGTGTTCTGTGATAGATCTTGACAAGCCGCAGTCTGAATTATTGATCGTCTGATCTGAAAGTTTGATGCTTAGCCGCGGGGCTGGATTAACCTGCCAACAGCACCACCGGCTCCCCCTTTGAGGTAACTGCAACGCAGACGCACATATACAAATGCATATTCATGCCCACGTATGCACACATCAGACACCAGTTGACATGGAGGACCTTCCTCTTGGCTGCTAAGAGCCACACACGCTGTGCAGCCTCCCACCTGCACTTCTAATCCCGGCTTTCATTCGCTGCATTTGTCTTCTGACCCTCCATGAGTCCTCCTTGGTGGGTGTGTCACAGAGGTGGATATTCAGACCCTTTATTGAAAATCTAGAATTCCTTCTGGGGTCATAAATCCTACAGCAGTGTGGTCAAGATTGCTGTCATAAAACATTCTTATTCTCTGAAACTGGGTTATGGTTACTGGGTTGTATTCTAATGCTGTAAAAGTGGTTCACAGCCTTAAAGTTACTGTCAGAAGTTATCTTTACGAACTTGGACAAAAAGCTGAAACCAGAAGTTTACATACTCTGAATAAAAAGATGCAGACACATTTTATCTCACTGTTTCAGGTATAATCAAACCAAACTTCTCCTGTGTTTAGCTTAGTTAACATCACCAAAATGAAGACAGAAAGAATAATGTCACAGATTTGTTTATTGATGTTTTCCATATCAGAAACTCACAAACAGAATGATTACTGCTTCTTTAAACAAAAAGAGAATGCCCAGAGGAAGGCGTCATGGCTTTGGGAACTTTGATAGGTTAAGAAACACATTTAGGTTAATTGGAGGCACACCTAAATGACCTATTTCAAGGCCTCAGCTGGAACACACTGTTTTCTGCTTGAGACAACTGGAATGTCTAAGCTCAGTGTCTTCCACTTTGACTGCAGGGCTTTCAGTCGATGCCCAGCAGAAATATTTATGGTGTTCCATAAAGTATTTTCCTAACTGCATCAGGCAAGTCGTCATCTGATGCACAGGGACGTCTTTACACGACCTCCATTTTGGTTCCTGATGTTGTAGAAGTCATTCTTAGTTCAGTTTTCTAGATTTATCTGTTCACATTTTTTTCTGTGAAACATAATAAGGTACTTCAGGAAAATTTGCCTATTTGAAACTTTTTTGGTGGATCATATTAAAATTGTTCAAAAGGAATGATGTTTGGGAAGTTGAAGTTTCTAGGTGTAGTGCTGCTTGATATGCTATTGGCTGCCATATGCAAAACAGCCAATCCGAGAGTGACATCTATTGCCTCTGATTGGCTGTACTCCAAAGGGCGGACATAAAGAAGACAGTAGATGTTAGCTTCTTTGGTAATGCTAAGATGCTTTACAGTTAACTATTGATATTTAGGAAATATAAAAATACCATCTTCCATGTTTACATTTAATGATCAAACGGTTGAAATGGAAGAATAGAAATATCTGGGAGTCACAATTTACAATAGACATTCTGACACTGCATGCAAGAAAGTTCACCAATGTCCACCATTTTACTGTAAATTAAGACATTTTAACATGGACAGTAGTTTTATCAGAATGTTTGTTTTACTGAATCTGTTCTTTTTCTTTTGCTTGCAGGTTTGGGTTATTGATACTGAAATAACCCAAACAAAAGTCAGTCAGTCTTTGCCACTAAATTGCCAATGCCCCCCCCCCCAAACAACAACTCCACTCTCCACAAAAGCAAATCCATCAAGAAAGCTCGGGCAATTTTAGCTGGACCTAACCGTCCCCTGTTCACAGTTTTCTCTTTTACCTTCAGAAAAGAGAGTGGCTTCAAAAAGCTGCAAAAACAAACATTTTTAAAAATTTGTTTTGCGTACTTCATGTTCAGTTTGTTTGTTTATTTGGATCCCCATTAGCCATTGCTGTAACAATGGCTACTCATCCTGTGCCCGCATGAGTTGTGTTTGTCTGTCAGTAGTTATGATTTTATGTTTATACTGTGAATGTTTTTTCTGCTGGCTGCAATACAAATGCCGCCCTGGGAATATAAAATATACCTTGACCTTGAGATCCTGACCTCTGTGGACTAGAAAATCCATCAAGAACAGAGATCTTCTAAACCAGTCACAGTTTGGTCCAATTTGGTCAAATGTATTTAATGTTTCTGCTTGCCAGAGATTAATGGAGATGCCGCAGTTGCGAAATTGTGTTTTTTCAACATTAGCAGAATATACACAAAGCTTTGTTTGTTTGTTTGTAATGAAAACTCATCTACTGGTCATAGTGTTTTGCTTCTGTGGTGAACATTAGCAAAAAGTAGATGGTAGATGCTGCTTTGGTCTCTTTGCTTTGAGCTGTGGAGTTCTGACGCAGGTAAAGCTAAGAACAAACACCAACATGGAGCTGGCGGTGTGCAATGGAGCCTTCAAGGTCTTCCATGTTTGCTGCACTTTAGTCAAAACATCACTTAATCATCTGTATTTCCCTTTATTTGCTTTCTTGACAGCCTCCTAAAAATTCCTGCTGGTAGTACTCTCCTGCTCCGACGTCCCTCCCTGTGCTGTTCCGTAACTACATGACAAATTGACAAATTGTCAATTTTTTTTGTCAATGTTCCGACTGAGTGATTGCGATGAACTGAAGGTGTAATTATGAACATGTCCAGTATTTCTTAACACAGAAAACATTCCTTTTATGTGATGGGATGACAGATGACGGAACGTTGTAGGTTTAGCAGTAAAGCTACATACAGCCTTGTTGGTTAAAGCCAGTCCTGCTGGCTGTGTTGTTGGAATGCAAGTGTCTTTATTTATTGGCGTTTCCTCCATCATCCTGAGCCTCTTCCTCTGTCTTCCATTTCCCTCCATCTCCTCCTGTGTGCTGCTCCTCTTATCTGTCACATTGTTGAAGTGAGTCCTGTGTCTCCTGATTTATTCATGATGCAACTTTTAATATCATTCACTGTGACACTGGAGTCTGCATCTCAAATTAAAATCCTTCAGGCAAAGTATGTGTTGGTGCTGGGTAAATGTTTGTGTGGCTCTTTGAATGGAAAAGACGGAATCAACAATCTATGCAGCTGGTTTCTATACCTTCCTTCACCTGATGACTTTATGCAAACTGTTTAATCAGAGCAATATCAGAGGACCAGCCTGCTTTACAGAGGGTGTGCGACTCGCCTTCATGTCCCTCACTATGGTGATGTGGCATCTCAACAATTAGCCAAGTGTAATTGAGTAAGGTACATGATTATCAGCAGCAATTCCAGTGATGGAAAGGCACGCCGCCATTCAAGAGTGTGTGGGTGTTAACTACGAGCGTGTGTCTCTGCGTTTTTAATGGCCGCCATAAGCTTTGATGGAACATTACCAGTTGTTCGTGAACATGTGTCAACATATGTGGGTGGAAAGGTGTGCTTCTGAAGAGCTTTATCGGTTTAATCTCGTGGGCGGGATTTTGTGCATGTTTATCAGGATATTTGCAGAATTTGTCACAAGTGTTTGGAAGTGACAACGAAGGGGGAAAGCCAAGTTGAAGGTAGCCATATGTTTTTTTCCTTCATCTGTCAACATTACTTCTGTTCTGTGTGGAAGGACACTTTGCAGCTGATAACGATCCGTTTCCTGTTACTGTCCAACGATGTTGAGTTCAGACATATTTTCCATGTAAGAGCAGATTATGTCATCTTACTAAAACAAAGCAGAATAAAAAAAGTAATCTCCCCGCTGATAAAATATCAGATAACTGGGATTATCCACCAGAGGTGTGTCATGCTGCATGTTTTGGTATCAAGCCAATGCAATGTGAATACAGGGCCAGGATCTCTGATACCAATATTTGTTATCTAAGTACAATACATTATCACACTTCTGACATTTAGATGTTTTTATGATGTTTTCTTTGGACTGTTTTGTCAAAACGTAGAACATAATTTAAATAAAGTTTATAGGTGTCTGCAAAATACTTTAGCAACAAATTACATTATATAGCAAATTTGTGCGCATTATTTTCTGAATTAAAAAAAGTACAAATGAAAATAGTCATTTAAGAGCAAATCAAAGCAACATATCCTATGGTAGAATTAAGAACCTACAATACAAAAATTTTATTCTAAGAGAGAATCTGAAATTAAAATATTGATTTATTACATCAGTGTCTATCTGATACAGTTTATGATCAGTATGATCAATATTTTAGATTGGTTCACCCGCCTTTATTAACCACATTTATGGTTCAAGTTTACAAACCTCACTGAATATAGTAGATCATTTCAGTTGCCAATATTATGTCCTGTGGTAAAGTTCTGTTTCTTGGCTGAGACGCCGTTTGTAAAGTTACACAGTTTAGAATTAACAGCAAAAATTTGGTTTATTTCATTTATCATGTAGAAGAAATGTGGGTGTTCATTTTTCAAAGACAAATTTTCACCATTTTGTATTATTTTCAGAACTAAATATTTAACTAAATATTTATTTATATAGAGGTCAACATAACCCAGCTTTTATTTCGATATTCCACTTCTGCTTATCGACAAGTAAATTTGCATCTTAGCTAAATATTTAGCCTGGACTTGTTTGGAAAATAAATGCTTAGTTTGAATATTAAATATTTAGTTAGCAAAATAAAAATCTAATTTGGAGATTTAAACACTTAGTTGGAAACTAAATATTTAGCTTCCCAACTGAATTTTTGAATTAGAAAACTCTGACATGTATAGATGTAGGAATAATATGGCAAATATATGACTTTGAAAAATGAACACCCACATATTTTTCTCTATGACGGGCTAAATAAACCTAATTATTGCTTCTAATTTTTCATTGGGCAACTTTACAAATGCCAACCCATAAGGAAGTCAGATCCCCTTTATCACCTGTAGCTAGGTCAGAATGCTACAGTGAGCGCTAACAGGAAGAAACAGCATTGATCCGGTGTTGGTCTCCTTCCACTGGCCTGCTGTTAATTACAGGATTGATTTTTAAGATTTGCATCCTTGGTTGTTCAGACTTTATCAGATGTTACCAGGATGAAGTCTGCTTTGGAGACATTCATGGCACGTCCCACAGTGAGGATGCTCTGCTGCAGACCCAGAGCTTTAAGTCCTTCCTGACCTGGGAATGCCACGGGATTCCCCTGAATGAGCTGAAGAGGAACGTCTGGGACCTGGTACCACCCTGACCCCATCTCACATATGTGGGAGATGATGGACCAATGGACCAATGAAGAGATAGATTATTTATATGCCATCAACTCACAAACAATGTCATTTCAAGCCACTTTGCCATACAAACACATCTAAGTCATATCCTGTTGAGTCAAATCAATGCAAAACAAACTCACATTTACAGATTCAATGTATTTAAAAACAAGT
>NW_015114312.1:0-11746 GCF_001443285.1 Poecilia latipinna | reverse complement strand
CATCTGTGTCCTCAAGGGGCCTTTCCCCCTCTTCTCCACCTTTCTCTCCCTCCCTGTGTGTTTCTCTCTCTCTTCATTTCCTCCCAGCAGGTAAGATCCACTCCAGGTCTGCTTAGCGGCTCTGCACACCTGCAGCCAAGGCTGATCGTCAACGGAACGTTTGCATGCCGTGACCTTCAATTCATCTGAACTCTAGGTCAATATGTATATACACTTCATGTAGATGAAGTGTATATACAGATGAAAGAAAAAAAGCCTCCCATACCGTCTCTGCTTTAGAGACTCTCCATAAACATATTGAAAAATGTATTATTGTTTGAAAAGGATTCAAAGAACTTCAGTGTTCGGTTGACTTGCTCTTGGGTCATTATGTGTGTTACCACCTGGCTCTCCTCTTACCCATAATGCTCTGTTGCTCTGCCACAACAAATACCCCGAGGAGGAGTGGAAAGGACGACAAAGCAGGAGGATGAAGAGGAGGGTGGGTGCACGCTGCGCCTCTGAGTGGGGCCATGGCTCAGCAGGCTCTGCAGTGTCCCCTCGATGCTGCTTGCTATTTGATGTTGAGAACTCAGAGTGGGCTTGGGTTTTAATGTTATGCAACTTTGAAGATAGACTGTTTGAAGTTATGCATGAATTGCACTCATTTCCAACTTCTTCCTGATTTGTTTTTGTTTTTTTCCTCTTACCATCTCTTTCTTCTTTCGGAGTCATTTTTTTCCTACTGAAAAGCAGAAGTTTTGTTTGAAGTGGAGGAATGTTTCAAGGGTATCTACAGAAGTGGCTACTGCGGTTGTAGTCTTTGTGGTGCTCATGCCTTAATTATATCGCTTAAGTTACTGCATTTCCTCAGCAGAAACTATAGCTTCCTGACAAACTAATATCTTTCTGGAGGTTGCATGAACACACTCTGTGGAGGTCATCTGAAAGGCAGAGAGCAGCAGTCAGAAAAGTGATCTCATAAAGTGTCTTTCAGAGAAATGGCCATTAATCTGAATGAGGAAAAAAAGTGATGTTAATGAGATGTGAAAGAAAATTCATTTCAGGTGATAATTCACTCTGACACTAATAATGTATGACATTGATCTGCAGCAGTGACTTTACAAATGTAGTACTTTTATATACTTATATGTTTTATATTTCACAGGTGATTTTAGAAGAACATTTAAAGGCTTCATTGTTGTATTTTTTTAAGTCAGCTATTTTCCTGTACCTACCTCTGCACATTCACACCAGAACTCAGACAGTTTACAACCTGCACCTGTTGCTGGACTGTGGGAAAACCAGAGAAATACCACAGACTCCAGAGGGGGCTTCAGCTCAGTTGGTGTTGCTATAATATATGCATGTGTGTCTTTAATGACCAGGCAAAACTTTTATAATACTGCAACAGCCATTAATGGCTGGTGAGGAGAGCAAAGTGGTACAAGCTAAGATCTGGGAACAGGAAATCTAAGAATTCTCCTACAAACACTTTCAGTCATAGGGTTTTGTGAATACGGGGCATGATGAGGATGCCTCCAGGGTGCCTCCATTAGACGTTTAGCAAATGCAGAACTCCATACAGAGTGAGTCACTGGGGAGAAGGATTTCTGGCTTTTCCTCCTAGACCCAATATTTCTATCATCTATCTTGTAGAGGTGAAAGACATAGTGTGGATAGATGTTGATTCTGATTAACATGCATTTTGTTACCTTTTTCTGTGATGTAGCAAAACATACATGATGCTATAATATGTTGTGTCAAATTTATTTGAGAGCCTTAAATGCCTTAAATTACAGTCATTAATAATAATAAAAAACAAACAATCTTTCTGGGTAAATGGTGACACCTTATAGTCTTTTGTAAGTCACTGAACGGCTTGGCACTAAAACACATTAAAGATCTGCAGTACACTAAAGGTCATTCTTGATGCAGAGCAGAACCAGAACCAAAAATGGAGAAGCAGCATTCAGCTTCTATCCACCATAAATCTGGAACAAACTTCTATAAAACTGCAAAACAGTCGAAACACTGAGTTCCTTTAAATGTCGACAGAAAACCCAGCTGTTTAGAGTTACCAAGTGGAGCGTTGATTAATATATTTTATGTATATTTAATTATGAATATTCTTGATGATTTTGATGATGACATTTGACAAAATGCAATGTTTATTGATTTTTCATAACTAACTACTGCATGAAATATTCCATAGAATTAAACTTGACTGTGGAATGCTGAACAACATGACAAGATGGATGCCTGAGCACTGACTCAAACATGCTGCGTCTTAAAGTCACTATTGACGTAACCTCTCAATAGATATTTTCAAATGCCTTTTAACTTTCTACTTTATTGAAGAGGCTGTGTAAATATAATAAACTGATGTACCTACAGGCTTATTGATACATTCTATCAGTAACCGGATGACCGTAATTCAGATTGAGTCACCCAATAAACAACAACATATGCGCTTTATCTCGTGTGATGAAAGGAAATCTCATTCAAACTTTTAATGAATGCCACTAAACCAATATTTCAGCTGGATGCTGAATCTATTTTCGATCAGCTAAAGACGTTTCCGTTTACCTGCTCTCATAAACAACACGGTGTTGCTCAGTTCCATCTGTTCCTTTCTCTCTGCCCCTTGTCAGAAAGACAAATTATATGGAACCTTCCCTTTAAGAACGCTGCAATCCCTCATGTTCTGCAGAAGCAATAGGTCTGCTCTACATACAGGTCCAGTGTTTGACAGCATGGAGGAGGAACCATTATCCCATTGTCGTGTGAAGTTGAAACAAGTGGTTTGGATCTCTGTGATGTATACTTTTAATGAGGCCCATTAAATGAAGTGGCAGCTCCTCACAAGGAAAAGTTGCTTGGTGTTTAATAGTTTTACCGCAAACTTTTATAAGCTCCCCCTCGGCCCCCTCCTTTTAATTCAGTGTGCGGGCGCTCTTTCCAGCCAGCGCCGGGAGAAGGCTCCCTTGCTCCGCCGAGAGGCACGGAACAGCAATTAGCCGTCCTCTGGAGTCTTAATTAGGGAGCCACGTCGACCTGAAGATGCGCGCATGAGAGGACCACACGTCGGTCAACAGCCAAACAAAAATAGAAAGGGGTGGGGAGGTCTGGTGGGGTTGGGGGTGCAGCATGGGCTCCAATTAATTACAGTCTCTAAATGAGCAACCAAGTCTTAGCAGGCCTGGAGAAGCAGGAGGGATGAAGTCAGCCAGGGCTACTTTGACTCTGCTGGAATGACAGAAGGATGCCATCACTCTGCAGCCCTCCTGTTGCAGACCCTAAGAGCTCAATTCAGCAAGAGATGAGGAGAAGCTAAGCAGCCGCTTGAAGCACCTCCAGGCATGGTGATCTGAGTGATCTCAGATTGTCTGCTATATGTTCTTTAATTGGCTCATAACTTACTTTGAGAAGCCATTGTAGGCAACAGCTTATCTTTCATTTGGCTAATTGACATTCAGCGGATTTTGTGCGTGTGCATCTGTTTGGTCGCACCTGCTATTCTCCCATCTCTCATTCTCCGTTTGGAGAAGCGATGGCTACAGTGGCCATGGCGACAGGAAACACCAGCACAGAGGATGATAAAAGACAATTGCCATGGTGATGGTATAGTATTTTGGATTCACGTGTCGGCAGCAAGGAGGAATCGGTGACAAGCCGATGGGGAACGCTTCAGTAACGGCCTCTGAATTAGCATCATGGCTGTGATGATTGCAGCAGCAGCCGTCAGTCTGGTGATGAGTGTTCGGATGGCGGTGGCGTTCTCAGTGATGGCTCTGAGGCCCGATGCCCACATCGCAGGCCTCGGGATCACATTACCGCTGGTCTGCAGGCTGAACACAGCAGCCTCTCGTTAACTTTAATGAGATAAAGACACTCTTTGTCTGGGGATTCTCTTCATATTCAAGTGTGTGAGTGAGTGTGAGTGAGTATGTGTGTGCGTGTGTGTGTGCGTGTGTCTGCGAACACAGCCTCGGTAATGCAGCACAGCCAGAATAACGTCACGTATAAAGGGAGAATATCAATCCTGATCAGCCAACATTTGTATTCCTCTGATTTGTCTGAGCACATCTCTCCGCTGCGTGTTTGTGCTTTACATCGTCCACGTTTGGATGGTCTGAAACTGAGCAATGTTCGTGTCTCAAAAGACCTTGATGGCTGACGTTTTACAAATTCCACTTTGTATTTGTATGAACAATGAAACGTGTGCGCACCTGTGAGAAGAGTGCAGTCTGCATGTATCTGTGTGTTGAAATGGTGATACTGTGGGGCTGGGCTCTGTGCCAGCTCCTGAACAACAGCAACCCCCTCATTGGCGCGTCTTTGTCTGAGAGACTAATGGCACAGAGAGAATCAATTAGCGCCATAACGTTGGTGATTTGCCAGAGTTGCTGGGCAGTAGAGAGAATGAGCCATTCCTATGCAGTCACCGTCTTCACTTCACTTCCCAGTTTCCTTCTTCTTCTCTTTCTCATCCTCCTTTGTCAGCCAATGGCCGCGTCCGACTGGGGACACGTCCCCCCTCTCTTCTCACCATTAGCTTCTCTGTAGAACACCGCAGAGAGATGGCACCCATTTCAGAAAATCCTCTGAAGCCAAAGTCACACCCCATCATTAGAGGATCCCAGACTCCTGATGAGGCAGTGGAGGAACCCCTGTGGCTTAGAGACATACTTTATGTAAACGGCATCTGGTTGAAAAGAAGCCTCTGGAAGAACATCTTGTTGTTGGAATCGTAATGGTCATTTAGTCAGCTATGAATTATTTGTTCCGATGGCGGTTCCAAATCTGTAGAACTTCCTCTTGACGTTTGATGTCAGTAGTTATGTACGATCATCCTCTTCCAATCCCAGGATTTTACGTGTCTCCCATGAACTCTGTGTCTTTGTGTTTTGGTTCTCACCTGGTTTGAATCTTGATTATTTTTTCTTGTGTGTTATCGTCATTAAGCATGTTCGGTATTCAGGTCATGTCTTCATGTTGTGTTTCTTGCTCTTGCGATTTAATCTTTTTGTATTTGGTTTGGATTTCTTGTGTTCCTTCGGTTTAGTTGGATCCTGTTTAGTATCCTGCATCTTTCCTAAGTTTCTGTCTTAAATTCTTCCATAACTGCTGTCAATCACACCTGGTTTACATTTTCACTCATCAGTCCTCCCAGTCAGTTTCCTGTTGGTTTCCTCACCTGCTCACCAGACTCCACCTTCCTCTCCTGAAGTCTACTGTGCTGGTTTGTCCGTGGTTCAGTTGCTCTGCTGTTTTCACTTTGTTTGCCATTTTATTTTATCCTATTTTCAAAAATTTAAGTCCTGTCATGAATGAATAGCATTTTCACTACATCAGTGCTCCATTTTCCTGTCTACACTTGGGCCAGGTCCCACTGAAATATGATTACAGTGTTTTATGTTGCGATGACTCGCAGTAGCTGTTTTTATTTTTGTATGACTCAGTCTGTCACGTTGTTGAAAAGGAACTCTCTCACCACAGTTGCTTAAGTTAAGTAGTTAAACTGGTTTATTTCCTCAACAATGTCCTAAAGGTCCCTCCACTGTTTCTTACTGACTTTTGAAACAGCCTGATTCTTTTCTTTTTCTGATGATTTTATTCACTTGAGGCTATGTTTGAGCTCCTTTCTCAGTTTGGCCTAAATTTTTGATGTTTATGATGTCACAAAATCAGTTGCAGTTAAGTGGTGATCAAGCTGGTGATCTACTGTGTCAAATTTATAGGAAGGTAATGATGGACCTCTGATTTCCTATGGCTTCATGGTTTCCTGAAAGGTAAATAGATTTTATTGTAAAGAGGGTATGAAGGCTATTTAACTGTTTTTACTGAGTCTGACCTGCATTTTACCACACATTTAAAAAGTAAAGAACACTAAAGACCAGTAAATACTGTACAAGAACAGAGAAACTTGTTCTTTTACCCTTGGTGGCAAGAATGAATTTTATTCTTCACAATCAACTCAATCCTAGACTTCTGGAAAGTCCTCAACAAACCTCCCACTGCAACTCAATCTAACCCTTGTGTGTGCAAGGACTGAGGCAAATGATACAAGTTTTACATATGTGGGGTCGGTTGGACCCCATTTGTAAACACAAGGGTTAATCACTGTTTCCTCTTCAAACTCCTGGCCAATAACACAGTAGCTGTAGGACATGTCACAAAAAAAGGATAAAACGGGGACAAAAAAAGCTGCAAGTAATCTAAAACCAAGAGAAGGATGAGAGAACAAATGTTCTACCAGAATAATGTTTTACAGTTTATACCAGCAAACACTTCACATCATCTATCTATCTATCTATCTATCTATCTATCTATCTATCTATCTATCTATCTATCTATCTATCTATCTATCTATCTATCTATCTATCTATCTATCTATCTAATAACACAGAGTGAAGTTCTTGAATGACTGTGTTTTATGGAGGGATGAAACCTGCCTGCTGGTTCTGTGTTGGACTGTTGTTATTGGAACATTTGGACCTTTCTGAATGGAGTCACCTGCTGTAGTTTCCCAAACCCGCCGGAAATGGAAAACATTCTCCTTCTTTTCTCTCTGAGCCATGTAAGAAGCTTTCGGCTCCTGTACATTTTCCAGAAAGAGTTTCAGCGCAGTGACGATGAGGCAGTGAAAAGAAAGCACCCTTCCTCTTGAAATCCTGGCCCTGGAAGAGAAACATCCCATGGATTTATCAAACGCTGTGAGATTGTGTGACACTTTTCCAGCTTCAAACAGCCTGAAGGAGAAAGGAACGGGGGTTAGACGGAGACAGCGAGGTGGACAGAGGCATCTGACAAACTCATCTGCAGCGTCGAAGAAAAGCAAAGTGTTTGCGGTCGGAAAACTAAAAGAGACGTCTGTCATCTACTGTTCCAGTAAAATATCTTTTTTATATACTACGGTTAAAAAAAATATGAGTAGCCTACCCTGGCTTTTGAAAGCTGTCTTGTCTAGACATGGTAAACGGGCTACACTTGAAGTGATGCCAAATAAGAGATGAGCTGTTACTCAAAGGCCTGTTCACTCTCTTTATCTCCTTTCAGTCTCACTTTCCTCTGAAGTTTCTGCAATTCGTTGCTGATGGCTACCGTTCACAGGAGCAAACAAAACCAAAAAAAAAAAAAAAGCAGCATCGTAGAATAATCCTATGAATAGTGTTATCCTTTTAGATTAGGATAAATTAGATTTATTGTCACTGCACAGTGTTGTTAGCAGTACAGCTATATGAACAGTGCAACCCTGCTTACTGCTTTTGCAATCAAACAATCAAACATGAAACTAGACAGAAGAGGAGACACGTCACTTAGTGTGTAGCTCCATTAGCATTGCTAACAGCTCATGGTAAAAACTGTTTTTTAGTTTATTTGTCTTTATGCTGCTGTCAGGTGAACAGATGGGGAGGCTAGGATGTCCTTAAATGTGGTATTATGTAACATTGACTCTTTTTTTTAGCTTTACATCATTCTATAACCATATTCCTTCATCTGAAGCATATGTGGAGTATGGCTGATTCTTTCATGCATGTTTGAGGACTCCTTAAATCTCCCATGGCAACCACAAAGCTACGTCTTTTTCCACAAAGCTCCTCCTTGCAGTCGCAATCCCCTCCCCCGCTCCTCCAGACTAGCAGCAGCAGGCATTAGCAAACATCTGGTGGAATTCTGTCTCTGCTGAGCTCGTCATAGCAATTGTTTCTCTGTGCAACGCTCCTAAGAAATATTGTAAACGGCACCATGGAGGAACACTGTAGTGATGATGTGCTGAAGGCAAAGTGTCGGAAAGAGTAGGAACTTCTTAAAGAGACAGGGGCCCATTTCAAGGTGTCAAACTGCAATGTCAATTTTTTTTTTTTTTAAGTAAAGTTCACAGCGTTTTTATAACAACTGAATGTAACACAGTTCATTGTACTGTGTGACTGGAAAATGCTGAACACTGCTCCTTACTGCAAAGCAATGGAAAAAAACCAATGGCAGAATGAAGAAAACAAAATAGGACTCAAAATGCAACCCTTGAGGTTCTCCACAATGAATAGGTACAATGACACAATGAGGAAGAGGAAGAAGCCCCGACAGCCAGGTAAGATTTTGAAGCACGATAAGATTGAGCCATAGAGACCAGCAATGAGCTCCAATCTTGATGGACGGCATCAAAAGCAGCAGTTAGGTCGAAAAGAACTACAACAACCGAGCGGCCTGAGCCAAAAAGTTCAGAGGAGATCATTAAAAACTCTTGAAAGTCCTGTCTTTGTGCTATGGCGAGATTTAAAACCAGACTGAAATTCTTCACCAACACCATGAGCATTTAAAAAAGGTCTGCTGCTGATTAAAAACAGGCCTTTCCAAAAATCTTGGACAGAAAGGGTAATTTGGAAATAGGCCTGTAGTTAGAAGGAACATTAAGATCAAGATTCTTTTTTTGATGATCAGCTGCACCACAGCATGCTTGAATGCAGCTGGTATGCAGCCAGATAACAAGGAAGTGTTTAAAATGTGTAAAATGCTAAAGCCAGGGATGTGAAGAATCTCTTTGAAAAGATGTGAGGGGAGGATGTCATGCTGGGAACTAGAAGGTCTCAAATAAAAAATGGTTTCCTTTAAAACTGAAAAAGACAAAAGCTCAAGCTGTTGGAAAAACCACAGAACAATCAGAGAGTACAGGCTGCTCCAATGCAGGCCGAGACAGAGACCAACTCAGAGCTGAGACTTTCTCAGCAAAGCATTTCAACAAAGTGTTGCAGCATTTATGGGAAGCCTGTGTAGAAACAGTGTCTCTTGGATTATTAGAGTTAAAAATATTTAAAAAAAAAGAACTCGAGGTTTGTGACTGTAATGGAGATCATGCTGGACAAGAAAGCAGATTCAGTAGCTTCCACTGTGGATAAGCTTTGCCAACTTTGTTCTTCTTTCAGGCTCTCTCTGCACCGCAGAAGTCCTTACTGAGAGAGCAAATAAGTGGATTTGTTCATTCCAAGCTGATTGGGTGGTTTGTCTCACTCTGGCATCAGGGAAGTCCAGAATGTCACAGCATGTTGAATGAAAAAGATCAACCAGCCCTTCAGCACTTAGATAAGCACAGATGTTAAAATTAAATCCAGAGCTAGAGAACGTGGAAGAAGAGAGGCCAGCTGTCAGTGAGTGCATGGTGGTCAAACGTTCTCAGTGTTAAACCCAGCGATACATCAAACCAGACAGGAAGGTGGGTTTTTATTCTCTGCAATATGAACATCAGGCCACAAGTCAGAAACAGGTCCAGAGGTTTCCCTTTGACATGAGATGGCTCCTGTACACACTGGGTAAAACTGAAATTGAATCGATAACAATGATAAAGTCTTTGGCTAATGGTTCAGACTCACAGACCAAATCCAGATCCAATTTCAGATCCAAAAGTGGAATCTTGAAGCTGATGTATCTGACAGATGGAAGCTGTGGACAGACATTGTCATATGGTGGTGAGTTTGTAATGGTCTGAGACCCAGATGATGATGATTTAATAAAGAGAGTACTCAAAACAATCCAGTTCAGGCAGCACGGCAGAACACTTAGCAACAGCTAAATACCGGTAGCAACTGAAAATACAAGACCGGAAACAAGAGCAGAGTCGACACAGGACTTAGCAGTTCTACTGTGAGGGGCACGCAATACAAAAGGATCTGACAAAGAACAGGGACAACAGGTGGGCTTAAATACACAGGAAGTAATCAGGGGGACAAGATACACCTGGGAAACAATTAGGGAGCAGACAGGACAACACAGAGACTCACAGGATCACAATAAACAGAAAAAAAACCCAAAAATAAACACAGAAAGCTCAAATCCTAACAGACATGACTGGAAGAAGAAGTTTGGAGAAACAAACTTACCATGATAAAGCCACATTTCAGTAGCTGTGTTTCTATTACAGATGTGCACAAATCTTTGTCTATTTTCTGCTTATGTAAAAAAAAAACATAAACAAAAAAACACACAAAAAAAGCACAACTTCACAATTATGGTGTTTCTAATAGATAAGAAATTAAATTAAAATCACACAAGCTTGTTCATGTGATAAGTCATTAAAATCATAGTAGTGATGGATGTAAACAGTTACATGAGATATATTCATAATTCAGCCATGGTGCTAATGCTCATCATTTTTCAGCCAATCAGAGGAGACGTCTGTGTCATTCAGACATTGGATCAACAAGCCCCGCCTACTTGGGAGCGGCTACATATGCAGTGTTTTGGGTAAATTGTAGTCGGTGACTTTACTGCAGAGTTATGGATTCAACATGTTGGAATGACGCACAACTTTTTATGAACTGTGATGCTGTGAGAGCTCTGCTGGAGCCAGCTGCAGATTGTCCGGAAAAAACAAAAACAAACCATCATTCTCTTACTACTTCTGTCATAGTTGTGTTTCTATTACGGAAATTTATGTTTGATGAGGGAAATTGGTCAGAGTTGATATGAAGATGGGTGGAGCTAAATCCAGGACAAGCCTGGAAGAGAACCAGAGCCTGGAGGAGAGCTGAAACTGGGGTGGAGGTTCACCCTGAACATCCTGCCAGAGACACAATGTTCAGATGAAGGTTCTAGAGTGGTCCAGTCAAAGTCTAGACTTAAATGAAGCTAAGACTCTGTTACAAAACCTGAAAACTAAGGTTCACAGATGATCTCCATCCAATCCCAACTGAGCTTGAGCCGTTTTACAAAGAATGAATATCTCAACCAGTTTGGGACTGGTTGAGATCTGTCCCACACCCTGTAGTTACAATTGCAGAACTTTCATTCATTTCTTTTCTTACAACCACTTCACAGTTATACCCTGCTGGTCTGCCACACGTATCCTTTGTGTCCCTACCAGCTGTTTATGTGAGTCACGGCACATCTGCTGCACCTTTCTGCCTCATTCAGTAGAGCTAGCAGAACAAGAGAGGAAGAACCCAGGATGGGTTGAGGCCTTCTGCCCACAGGGTGGAGAGTCTGGTGGCTGGAAAGGAATGTATTTGTCCAGACTTGGAAGTCATGGACTGGCCTCCCGGAGCTGCTTGCGGGAGGGAGGCTGTAGTATCAGAAGCCTGGATATGGGCCGGGCTTTGATGAGGGAGATGACCAGTGGATGAATCACATGAAATAGCAAGTTCCTGTGGGCAGGCACCTAATTTTTTCACGGAAGTGACTGTTAGAGAAGTATTTTTACACTGTGGTTAAAGATTCCAATAGTCAGATTGTCATGTGTTCTGTCTTTGCCATGTCCACGCACACACACACACACACACACACACACACACACACACACACGCACGCACGCACGCACACACACACACACACACACACACACACACACACACACACACACACACACACACACACACACACACACACAGAAACCAGCCCAGCATGTTGTTCCACATGCCTGTTTTCATGCAGCATGCTGAACTTTAACATTGTCACCCTAAATGAACCTGACTAAACATGACTGTTGTGAATGCAGAGTTGGGTAGTAACTAGTTACATTTGATTAGTTAGTCAATACTTGACTTTTTACCAAATACGCTTTTACACTTAGTAGGTTCTTGGATGGACACTTTTTACTTTTACTTGAATAAAACTATTTTGAGGTAGTGATATTCTTACTTGAGTGTCATTTTTGGCTACTCTACCTTCCTCTGTGTGAATGCAACCTAAGAAACTGCACAGTAAATTTACAATATAGGTGAAATCATACAGTACAGTTGTAAAAAAAATTAAAGCTCCGCGGAGCCTCAAG
>NW_015114311.1:142253-144539 GCF_001443285.1 Poecilia latipinna | reverse complement strand
AGCGTCGGTCCTTCACCCTGAAGTTTCTTCCCTCCGGGGGGGGGGGCGCCGATTTATGTTTTCGCATCCACCTGAATAATGTGCAGTTGCGCCACTGGCTACGTTACACAAGTATAAATATTTTCCTTGAACATTACATTAACAAAGTACCTTGGACAAAATATCCCCTCTTTAAAGATTTCTTTATTGTTATTATTATTTTACATTTTGTGAAGTTTCCACAAACTTTAGTGCACTTTTATAGGACAGACAAAGTCAAAGTAATACATAATTGCAAGGAAAAGGTTGCATGGTTTCTACTGCTTGTTTCAAACAAAATCAAACTTTAAACATGTGGCCTTTCAATTCACCCCCATTTTATCTGACACCTAAAAAAATATATATATATAAAAAATAAACTGCATACAGAGCACAGCTCAAGTGGCACAATCAAGTGACATCGTCATTATTTTTATGCCCTCCGTAATTTTTAAGAAAAACTAAATATTGCCAGAAAAAAATACAAGAAACTGCACCATCCTCACTGAGAGACCTGGGGATGCTTTTCTTGAGCAGTGACAAGGCAGCTGGTCAGAATACCGAGGTTCACTTACCCTAAACACAGAACCAGAACTACAATGGGATCAAACCACGTACCTGAGTGAGAATAAATCTGATCTGTAAGTGCCATCATGGGCAGGGCAATATTCTTCTCCAGATGTGAAAAGTTGACAAAGATAACAACCCAAAACAATTCCCATCTGTGGTGTGAGTGAAATTTTACAAAGTATTTTTACTCACTATTCTCACTCTGACTTCCTTTAAGGTTGTGATTTAGAAACATTTCTGATTCCCAAATGTTTGCGAACTACAGGCCCATTGAGGTGAAACTACGAAGAGAAGAACCAAACGTGAGAGAGATTGGAGATTGACGCAGAATGTTTAACACCTTTATTGGAAATCAAAACAAAGAAACACAGCAAATGCAACAAATACAAACAGAATGGATTGTATTTGGAAGAAGAAGTGATAAAATACTAACACAAATAAGAATAGCATTTATTTCTGGTTTCATTGTCTTCCAACCTGTACGCTTTTGTTGTAAATTTCTTTGTTTTGCTCCATTTGTACATAATCCTAGTCAAAGGCAATTTTCCACGTTAATGGATAGAAAAGGTTCTATTCTATTCTATTCTATTCTATTCTATTCTATTCTATATATAACAAAACTCAGACAGAAACCAAGGTGCAAAGATGAAAAAAGAAAACATGAAATGAGGTTCTAACAAAATAAATGAGAACTAAAGGAAAAGTGAACAGAAACAGACCTCTTCGTTCATAACACATCACCGCTAAGTGTTCCCTGTTTTTAGGACTTCGCCAGCTGCCCATTTCTTCTCATTTCAACACAGCCAAAACTATCAAAACAATGTCTTCCCTTTCCCTTTGTTCAGCAGGAATCAGTTTACGCAGTCTGATCCAGTGAGACGGCAGCTGCACAAACAGGACAGATGAAGAAGAAGAAGAAGAAGAAGAAGAAGAAGAAGAAGAAGAAGAAGAAGAAGAAGAAGAAGAAAAAAAAAACAGGACAATCGCAACATGGATAATGTGCTTTTGATGTCTCCTGCTTTGCCACCAGACGGACGCTGTGTTCACAGTGTGGCGTCATGACACACTCATCTTTGCCAGCCACATTACAGAAGCGGCATAAGAGGGGGGAACTGGGCTCAAAATCAGTGTTTCTGCCAGGACTCTTTAACACGATGCCTCAGAACCTGTCCTGCCATGAAATGTTTAATTCATGTCTGTTGTGAAAGCTAAGTCCCGAATCCTCGCATCCCCTGTTTTTCGCCGGATTTTCTTGCAGTTCGTGCTTCCTTCGACCTGCATCTCCCTTCACTTCGCATACCTGCGGCTGGACCCGCTCTCGTTCGTTCAGCTCAAATGTGGGCCATCTTTCATCCTCTAGTTGAACACAACGCATAAAAATATCCATCTGCCTCGCTGGAACTTTTAGCCCATGCTGAATTATTCACATCCTCATATCTCCACCTCATCCCCATGACCCAGAGAAGAGCTTTTATTGTGAACCCTAAGCAACGAAATCCAGATAGGGTGTTTTATTTATTTATTTATTTTATCCCTCCCTGGTATGATTGTGTCACTGAGGAGAATTTAATGGAGTAAAAGGCTGAGGGGTTTCTAAGAGCTTCTAGGGGGCAGAAATGTAAATATCCAGACTTTACTATGAAGGTCAGAGGGGTTGGGGGTGGGGGGGGGGGGGGGGGGGAAAAAAGGGGGTTTGGG